>NW_026737027.1:0-52479 GCF_949786415.1 Peromyscus eremicus | reverse complement strand
ACACACACGGGGCATATCTAGTTCAACTCTGCTTAGGAAACTGACAAGAACAGTAGCTTCTCTTCAGTCCAATACACTGTACTTGCTGGGAACAGACGCAAGTGCTATTTGCACTGTGTATGGCAATGGGAGCGCAATAGTGACTCTCCTTAGCAGAAAACAACTCTTGCTCTTAGACCAGAAACTGCATGGGATTCAACTCCGTTTAGGACTGGGAAACAAACGCTAGCTCGCCTTACAAGAAACACACTCTGCTTTTGAGAAAACAGCACTCTTCTACTCTCCTGTGTTTCCTATAGGGCCAGAACAGTGAGCTTGCTCAGAACAAAAGAACTGTGCTTCCTACACACACGGGGCATATCTAGTTCAACTCTGCTTAGGAAACTGACAAGAACAGTAGCTTGACTTCAGTCCAATACATTGCACTTGCTGGGAACAGACGCAAGTGCTATTTGCACTGTGTATGGCAATGGGAGCGCAATAGTGACTCTTCTTAGCAGAAAACAACTCTTGCTCATAGGACCAGAAACTGCATGGGATTCAACTCCGTTTAGGACTGGGAAACAAACGCTAGCTCGCCTTACAAGAAACACACTCTGCTTTTGAGAAAACAGCACTCTTTACTCTCCTGAGTTTCCTATAGAGCCAGAACAGTGGGCTTGCTCAGAACAAAAGAACTGTGCTTCCTACACTCACGGGGCATATCTAGTTCAACTCTGCTTAGGAAACTGACAAGAACAGTAGCTTCTCTTCAGTCCAATACACTGCACTTGCTGGGAACAGACGCAAGTGCTATTGGCACTGTGTATGGCAATGGGAGCACAATAGTGACTCTTCTTATCAGAAAACAACTCTTGCTCGTAGGACCAGAAACTGCATGGGATTCAACTCCGTTTAGGACTGGGAAACAAATGCTAGCTCGCCTTACAAGAAACACACTCTGCTTTTGAGAAAACAGCACTCTTCTACTCTCCTGTGTTTCCTATAGGGCCAGAACAGTGAGCTTGCTCAGAAGAAAAGAACTGTGCTTCCTACACACACGGGGCATATCCAGTTCAACTCTGCTTAGGAAACTGACAAGAACAGTAGCTTCTCTTCAGTCCAATACACTGCACTTGCTGGGAACAGACGCAAGTGCTATTTGCACTGTGTATGGCAATGGGAGCGCAATAGTGACTCTCCTTAGCAGAAAACAACTCTTGCTCGTAGGACCAGAAACTGCATGGGATTCAACTCCGTTTAGGACTGGGAAACAAACGCTAGCTCGCCTTACAAGAAACACACTCTGCTTTTGAGAAAACAGCACTCTTCTACTCTCCTGTGTTTCCTATAGGGCCAGAACAGTGAGCTTGCTCAGAATAAAAGAACTGTGCTTCCTACACACACGGGGCATATCTCGTTCAACTCTGCTTAGGAAACTGACAAGAACAGTAGCTTCTCTTCAGTCCAATACACTGCACTTGCTGGGAACAGACGCAAGTGCTATTTGCACTGTGTATGGCAATGGGAGCGCAATAGTGACTCTTCTTAGCAGAAAACAACTCTTGCTCGTAGGACCAGAAACTGCATGGGATTCAACTCCGTTTAGGACTGGGAAACAAACGCTAGCTCGCCTTACAAGAAACACACTCTGCTTTTGAGAAAACAGCACTCTTCTACTCTCCTGTGTTTCCTATAGGGCCAGAACAGTGAGCTTGCTCAGAATAAAAGAACTGTGCTTCCTACACACACGGGGCATATCTCGTTCAACTCTGCTTAGGAAACTGACAAGAACAGTAGCTTCTCTTCAGTCCAATACACTGCACTTGCTGGGAACAGACGCAAGTGCTATTTGCACTGTGTATGGCAATGGGAGCGCAATAGTGACTCTTCTTAGCAGAAAACAACTCTTGCTCGTAGGACCAGAAACTGCATGGGATTCAACTCCGTTTAGGACTGGGAAACAAACGCTAGCTCTCCTTACAAGAAACACACTCTGCTTTTGAGAAATCAGCACTCTTCTACTCTCCTGTGTTTCCTATAGGGCCAGAACAGTGAGCTTGCTCAGAACAAAAGAACTGTGCTTCCTACACACACGGGGCATATCTAGTTCAACTCTGCTTAGGAAACTGACAAGAACAGTAGCTTCTCTTCAGTCCAATACATTGCACTTGCTGGGAACAGACGCAAGTGCTATTTGCACTGTGTATCGGCAATGGGAGCGCAATAGTGGACTCTTCTTAGCAGAAAACAACTCTTGCTCGTAGGACCAGAAACTGCATGGGATTCAACTCCGTTTAGGACTGGGAAACAAACGCTAGCTCGCCTTACAAGAAACACACTCTGCTTTGAGAAAACAGCACTCTTCTACTCTCCTGTGTTTCCTATAGGGCCAGAACAGTGAGCTTGCTCAGAACAAAAGAACTGTGCTTCCTACACACACGGGGCATATCTAGTTCAACTCTGCTTAGGAAACTGACAAGAACAGTAGCATCTCTTCAGTCCAATACACTGCACTTGCTGGGAACAGACGCAAGTGCTATTTGCACTGTGTATGGCAATGGGAGCGCAATAGTGACTCTTCTTAGCAGAAAACAACTCTTGCTCCTAGGACCAGTAACTGCATGGGATTCAACTCCGTTTAGGACTGGGAAACAAACGCTAGCTCGCCTTACAAGAAACACACTCTGCTTTTGAGAAAACAGCACTCTTCTACTCTCCTGTGTTTCCTATAGGGCCAGAACAGTGAGCTTGCTCAGAACAAAAGAACTGTGCTTCCTACACACACAGGGCATATCTAGTTCAACTCTGCTTAGGAAACTGACAAGAACAGTAGCTTCTCTTCAGTCCAATACACTGCACTTGCTGGGAACAGACGCAAGTGCTATTTGCACTGTGTATGGCAATGGGAGCGCAATAGTGACTCTCCTTAGCAGAAAACAACTCTTGCTCGTAGGACCAGAAACTGCATGGGATTCAACTCCGTTTAGGACTGGGAAACAAACGCTAGCTCGCCTTACAAGAAACACACTCTGCTTTTGAGAAAACAGCACTCTTCTACTCTCCTGTGTTTCCTATAGGGCCAGAACAGTGAGCTTGCTCAGAACAAAAGAACTGTGCTTCCTACACACACGGGGCATATCTAGTTCAACTCTGCTTAGGAAACTGACAAGAACAGTAGCTTGACTTCAGTCCAATACATTGCACTTGCTGGGAACAGACGCAAGTGCTATTTGCACTGTGTATGGCAATGGGAGCACAATAGTGACTCTTCTTAGCAGAAAACAACTCTTGCTCGTAGGACCAGAAACTGCATGGGATTCAACTCCGTTTAGGACTGGGAAATAAATGCTAGCTCGCCTTACAAGAAACACACTCTGCTTTTGAGAAATCAGCACTCTTCTACTCTCCTGTGTTTCCTATAGGGCCAGAACAGTGAGCTTACTCAGAACAAAAGAACTGTGCTTCCTACACTCACGGGGCATATCTAGTTCAACTCTGCTTAGGAAACTGACAAGAACAGTAGCTTCTCTTCAGTCCAATACACTGCACTTGCTGGGAACAGACGCAAGTGCTATTTGCACTGTGTATGGCAATGGGAGCGCAATAGTGACTCTTCTTAGCAGAAAACAACTCTTGCTCGTAGGACCAGAAACTGCATGGGATTCAACTCCGTTTAGGACTGGGAAACAAACGCTAGCTCGCCTTACAAGAAACACACTCTGCTTTTGAGAAAACAGCACTCTTCTACTCTCCTGTGTTTCCTATAGGGCCAGAACAGTGAGCTTGCTCAGAATAAATGAACTGTGCTTCCTACACACACGGGGCATATCTAGTTCAACTCTGCTTAGGAAACTGACAAGAACAGTAGCTTCTCTTCAGTCCAATACACTGCACTTGCTGGGAACAGACGCAAGTGCTATTTGCACTGTGTATGGCAATGGGAGCGCAATAGTGACTCTTCTTAGCAGAAAACAACTCTTGCTCGTAGGACCAGAAACTGCATGGGATTCAACTCCGTTTAGGACTGGGAAACAAACGCTAGCTCGCCTTACAAGAAACACACTCTGCTTTTGAGAAAACAGCACTCTTCTACTCTCCTGTGTTTCCTATAGGGCCAGAACAGTGAGCTTGCTCAGATCAAAAGAAGTGTGCTTCCTACACACACGGGGCATATCTAGTTCAACTCTGCTTAGGAAACTGACAAGAACAGTAGCTTCTCTTCAGTCCAATACACTGCACTTGCTGGGAACAGACGCAAGTGCTATTTGCACTGTGTATGGCAATGGGAGCGCAATAGTGACTCTCCTTAGCAGAAAACAACTCTTGCTCGTAGGACCAGAAACTGCATGGGATTCAACTCCGTTTAGGACTGGGAAACAAACGCTAGCTCTCCTTACAAGAAACACACTCTGCTTTTGAGAAAACAGCACTCTTCTACTCTCCTGTGTTTCCTATAGGGCCAGAACAGTGAGCTTGCTCAGAACAAAAGAACTGTGCTTCCTACACACATGGGGCATATCTAGTTCAACTCTGCTTAGGAAACTGACAAGAACAGTAGCTTCTCTTCAGTCCAATACATTGCACTTGCTGGGAACAGACGCAAGTGCTATTTGCACTGTGTATGGCAATGGGAGCGCAATAGTGACTCTTCTTAGCAGAAAACAACTCTTGCTCGTAGGACCAGAAACTGCATGGGATTCAACTCCGTTTAGGACTGGGAAACAAACGCTAGCTCGCCTTACAAGAAACACACTCTGCTTTTGAGAAAACAGCACTCTTCTACTCTCCTGTGTTTCCTATAGGGCCAGAACAGTGAGCTTGCTCAGAACAAAAGAACTGTGCTTCCTACACACACGGGGCATATCTAGTTCAACTCTGCTTAGGAAACTGACAAGAACAGTAGCTTCTCTTCAGTCCAATACACTGCACTTGCTGGGAACAGACGCAAGTGCTATTTGCACTGTGTATGGCAATGGGAGCGCAATAGTGACTCTTCTTAGCAGAAAACAACTCTTGCTCGTAGGACCAGAAACTGCATGGGATTCAACTCCGTTTAGGACTGGGAAACAAACGCTAGCTCGCCTTACAAGAAACACACTCTGCTTTTGAGAAAACAGCACTCTTCTACTCTCCTGTGTTTCCTATAGGGCCAGAACAGTGAGCTTGCTCAGAACAAAAGAACTGTGCTTCCTACACACACGGGGCATATCTAGTTCAACTCTGCTTAGGAAACTGACAAGAACAGTAGCTTGACTTCAGTCCAATACATTGCACTTGCTGGAACAGACGCAAGTGCTATTTGCACTGTGTATGGCAATGGGAGCGCAATAGTGACTCTTCTTAGCAGAAAACAACTCTTGCTCGTAGGACCAGAAACTGCATGGGGATTCAACTCCGTTTAGGACTGGGAAACAAACGCTAGCTCGCCTTACAAGAAACACACTCTGCTTTTGAGAAAACAGCACTCTTTACTCTCCTGAGTTTCCTATAGAGCCAGAACAGTGGGCTTGCTCAGAACAAAAGAACTGTGCTTCCTACACTCACGGGGCATATCTAGTTCAACTCTGCTTAGGAAACTGACAAGAACAGTAGCTTCTCTTCAGTCCAATACACTGCACTTGCTGGGAACAGACGCAAGTGCTATTGGCACTGTGTATGGCAATGGGAGCGCAATAGTGACTCTCCTTAGCAGAAAACAACTCTTGCTCGTAGGACCAGAAACTGCATGGGATTCAACTCCGTTTAGGACTGGGAAACAAACGCTAGCTCGCCTTACAAGAAACACACTCTGCTTTTGAGAAAACAGCACTCTTCTACTCTCCTGTGTTTCCTATAGGGCCAGAACAGTGAGCTTGCTCAGAATAAAAGAACTGTGCTTCCTACACACACGGGGCATATCTCCTTCAACTCTGCTTAGGAAACTGACAAGAACAGTAGCTTCTCTTCAGTCCAATACACTGCACTTGCTGGGAACAGACGCAAGTGCTATTTGCACTGTGTATGGCAATGGGAGCGCAATAGTGACTCTTCTTAGCAGAAAACAACTCTTGCTCGTAGGACCAGAAACTGCATGGGATTCAACTCCGTTTAGGACTGGGAAACAAACGCTAGCTCGCCTTACAAGAAACACACTCTGCTTTTGAGAAAACAGCACTCTTCTACTCTCCTGTGTTTCCTATAGGGCCAGAACAGTGAGCTTGCTCAGAACAAAAGAACTGTGCTTCCTACACACACGGGGCATATCTAGTTCAACTCTGCTTAGGAAACTGACAAGAACAGTAGCTTCTCTTCAGTCCAATACACTGCACTTGCTGGGAACAGACGCAAGTGCTATTTGCACTGTGTATGGCAATGGGAGCGCAATAGTGACTCTTCTTAGCAGAAAACAACTCTTGCTCGTAGGACCAGAAACTGCATGGGATTCAACTCCGTTTAGGACTGGGAAACAAACGCTAGCTCTCCTTACAAGAAACACACTCAGCTTTTGAGAAAACAGCACTCTTCTACTCTCCTGTGTTTCCTATAGGGCCAGAACAGTGAGCTTGCTCAGAACAAAAGAACTGTGCTTCCTACACACACGGGGCATATCTAGTTCAACTCTGCTTAGGAAACTGACAAGAACAGTAGCTTCTCTTCAGTCCAATACATTGCACTTGCTGGGAACAGACGCAAGTGCTATTTGCACTGTGTATGGCAATGGGAGCGCAATAGTGACTCTTCTTAGCAGAAAACAACTCTTGCTCGTAGGACCAGAAACTGCATGGGATTCAACTCCGTTTAGGACTGGGAAACAAACGCTAGCTCGCCTTACAAGAAACACACTCTGCTTTTGAGAAAACAGCACTCTTCTACTCTCCTGTGTTTCCTATAGGGCCAGAACAGTGAGCTTGCTCAGAACAAAAGAACTGTGCTTCCTACACACACGGGGCATATCTAGTTCAACTCTGCTTAGGAAACTGACAAGAACAGTAGCTTCTCTTCAGTCCAATACACTGCACTTGCTGGGAACAGACGCAAGTGCTATTTGCACTGTGTATGGCAATGGGAGCGCAATAGTGACTCTCCTTAGCAGAAAACAACTCTTGCTCTTAGACCAGAAACTGCATGGGATTCAACTCCGTTTAGGACTGGGAAACAAACGCTAGCTCGCCTTACAAGAAACACACTCTGCTTTTGAGAAAACAGCACTCTTCTACTCTCCTGTGTTTCCTATAGGGCCAGAACAGTGAGCTTGCTCAGAACAAAAGAACTGTGCTTCCTACACACACGGGGCATATCTCGTTCAACTCTGCTTAGGAAACTGACAAGAACAGTAGCTTGATTTCAGTCCAATACATTGCACTTGCTGGGAACAGACGCAAGTGCTATTTGCACTGTGTATGGCAATGGGAGCACAATAGTGACTCTTCTTAGCAGAAAACAACTCTTGCTCGTAGGACCAGAAACTGCATGGTATTCAACTCCGTTTAGGACTGGGAAATAAATGCTTGTTCGCCTTACAAGAAACACACTCTGCTTTTGAGAAATCAGCACTCTTCTACTCTCCTGTGTTTTCCTATAGGGCCAGAACAGTGAGCTTACTCAGAACAAAAGAACTCTGCTTCCTACACACACGGGGCATATCTAGTTCAACTCTGCTTAGGAAACTGACAAGAACAGTAGCTTCTCTTCAGTCCAATACACTGCACTTGCTGGGAACAGACGCAAGTGCTATTTGCACTGTGTATGGCAATGGGAGCGCAATAGTGACTCTTCTTAGCAGAAAACAACTCTTGCTCGTAGGACCAGAAACTGCATGGGATTCAACTCCGTTTAGGACTGGGAAACAAACGCTAGCTCGCCTTACAAGAAACACACTCTGCTTTTGAGAAAACAGCACTCTTCTACTCTCCTGTGTTTCCTATAGGGCCAGAACAGTGAGCTTGCTCAGAACAAAAGAACTGTGCTTCCTACACACACGGGGGCATATCTAGTTCAACTCTGCTTAGGAAACTGACAAGAACAGTAGCTTCTCTTCAGTCCAATACACTGCACTTGCTGGGAACAGACGCAAGTGCTTATTTGCACTGTGTATGGCAATGGGAGCGCAATAGTGACTCTTCTTAGCAGAAAACAACTCTTGCTCGTAGGACCAGAAACTGCATGGGATTCAACTCCGTTTAGGACTGGGAAACAAACGCTAGCTCTCCTTACAAGAAACACACTCAGCTTTTGAGAAAACAGCACTCTTCTACTCTCCTGTGTTTCCTATAGGGCCAGAACAGTGAGCTTGCTCAGAACAAAAGAACTGTGCTTCCTACACACACGGGGCATATCTAGTTCAACTCTGCTTAGGAAACTGACAAGAACAGTAGCTTCTCTTCAGTCCAATACATTGCACTTGCTGGGAACAGACGCAAGTGCTATTTGCACTGTGTATGGCAATGGGAGCGCAATAGTGACTCTTCTTAGCAGAAAACAACTCTTGCTCGTAGGACCAGAAACTGCATGGGATTCAACTCCGTTTAGGACTGGGAAACAAACGCTAGCTCGCCTTACAAGAAACACACTCTGCTTTTGAGAAAACAGCACTCTTCTACTCTCCTGTGTTTCCTATAGGGCCAGAACAGTGAGCTTGCTCAGAACAAAAGAACTGTGCTTCCTACACACACGGGGCATATCTAGTTCAACTCTGCTTAGGAAACTGACAAGAACAGTAGCTTCTCTTCAGTCCAATACACTGCACTTGCTGGGAACAGACGCAAGTGCTATTTGCACTGTGTATGGCAATCGGAGCGCAATAGTGACTCTTCTTAGCAGAAAACAACTCTTGCTCGTAGGACCAGTAACTGCATGGGATTCAACTCCGTTTAGGACTGGGAAACAAACGCTAGCTCGCCTTACAAGAAACACACTCTGCTTTTGAGAAAACAGCACTCTTCTACTCTCCTGTTCCTATAGGGCCAGAACAGTGAGCTTGCTCAGAACAAAAGAACTGTGCTTCCTACACACACGGGGCATATCTAGTTCAACTCTGCTTAGGAAACTGACAAGAACAGTAGCTTCTCTTCAGTCCAATACACTGTACTTGCTGGGAACAGACGCAAGTGCTATTTGCACTGTGTATGGCAATGGGAGCGCAATAGTGACTCTCCTTAGCAGAAAACAACTCTTGCTCTTAGACCAGAAACTGCATGGGATTCAACTCCGTTTAGGACTGGGAAACAAACGCTAGCTCGCCTTACAAGAAACACACTCTGCTTTTGAGAAAACAGCACTCTTCTACTCTCCTGTGTTTCCTATAGGGCCAGAACAGTGAGCTTGCTCAGAACAAAAGAACTGTGCTTCCTACACACACGGGGCATATCTAGTTCAACTCTGCTTAGGAAACTGACAAGAACAGTAGCTTGACTTCAGTCCAATACATTGCACTTGCTGGGAACAGACGCAAGTGCTATTTGCACTGTGTATGGCAATGGGAGCGCAATAGTGACTCTTCTTAGCAGAAAACAACTCTTGCTCATAGGACCAGAAACTGCATGGGATTCAACTCCGTTTAGGACTGGGAAACAAACGCTAGCTCGCCTTACAAGAAACACACTCTGCTTTTGAGAAAACAGCACTCTTTACTCTCCTGAGTTTCCTATAGAGCCAGAACAGTGGGCTTGCTCAGAACAAAAGAACTGTGCTTCCTACACTCACGGGGCATATCTAGTTCAACTCTGCTTAGGAAACTGACAAGAACAGTAGCTTCTCTTCAGTCCAATACACTGCACTTGCTGGGAACAGACGCAAGTGCTATTGGCACTGTGTATGGCAATGGGAGCACAATAGTGACTCTTCTTATCAGAAAACAACTCTTGCTCGTAGGACCAGAAACTGCATGGGATTCAACTCCGTTTAGGACTGGGAAACAAATGCTAGCTCGCCTTACAAGAAACACACTCTGCTTTTGAGAAAACAGCACTCTTCTACTCTCCTGTGTTTCCTATAGGGCCAGAACAGTGAGCTTGCTCAGAAGAAAAGAACTGTGCTTCCTACACACACGGGGCATATCCAGTTCAACTCTGCTTAGGAAACTGACAAGAACAGTAGCTTCTCTTCAGTCCAATACACTGCACTTGCTGGGAACAGACGCAAGTGCTATTTGCACTGTGTATGGCAATGGGAGCGCAATAGTGACTCTCCTTAGCAGAAAACAACTCTTGCT
Organism: Peromyscus eremicus; assembly: GCF_949786415.1. Classification (NCBI taxonomy): domain Eukaryota; kingdom Metazoa; phylum Chordata; class Mammalia; order Rodentia; family Cricetidae; genus Peromyscus; species Peromyscus eremicus. The sequence goes on along the minus strand of NW_026737027.1, from coordinate 42,308 downwards.
CGTAGGACCAGAAACTGCATGGGATTCAACTCCGTTTAGGACTGGGAAACAAACGCTAGCTCGCCTTACAAGAAACACACTCTGCTTTTGAGAAAACAGCACTCTTCTACTCTCCTGTGTTTCCTATAGGGCCAGAACAGTGAGCTTGCTCAGAATAAAAGAACTGTGCTTCCTACACACACGGGGCATATCTCGTTCAACTCTGCTTAGGAAACTGACAAGAACAGTAGCTTCTCTTCAGTCCAATACACTGCACTTGCTGGGAACAGACGCAAGTGCTATTTGCACTGTGTATGGCAATGGGAGCGCAATAGTGACTCTTCTTAGCAGAAAACAACTCTTGCTCGTAGGACCAGAAACTGCATGGGATTCAACTCCGTTTAGGACTGGGAAACAAACGCTAGCTCGCCTTACAAGAAACACACTCTGCTTTTGAGAAAACAGCACTCTTCTACTCTCCTGTGTTTCCTATAGGGCCAGAACAGTGAGCTTGCTCAGAATAAAAGAACTGTGCTTCCTACACACACGGGGCATATCTCGTTCAACTCTGCTTAGGAAACTGACAAGAACAGTAGCTTCTCTTCAGTCCAATACACTGCACTTGCTGGGAACAGACGCAAGTGCTATTTGCACTGTGTATGGCAATGGGAGCGCAATAGTGACTCTTCTTAGCAGAAAACAACTCTTGCTCGTAGGACCAGAAACTGCATGGGATTCAACTCCGTTTAGGACTGGGAAACAAACGCTAGCTCTCCTTACAAGAAACACACTCTGCTTTTGAGAAATCAGCACTCTTCTACTCTCCTGTGTTTCCTATAGGGCCAGAACAGTGAGCTTGCTCAGAACAAAAGAACTGTGCTTCCTACACACACGGGGCATATCTAGTTCAACTCTGCTTAGGAAACTGACAAGAACAGTAGCTTCTCTTCAGTCCAATACATTGCACTTGCTGGGAACAGACGCAAGTGCTATTTGCACTGTGTATGGCAATGGGAGCGCAATAGTGACTCTTCTTAGCAGAAAACAACTCTTGCTCGTAGGACCAGAAACTGCATGGGATTCAACTCCGTTTAGGACTGGGAAACAAACGCTAGCTCGCCTTACAAGAAACACACTCTGCTTTTGAGAAAACAGCACTCTTCTACTCTCCTGTGTTTCCTATAGGGCCAGAACAGTGAGCTTGCTCAGAACAAAAGAACTGTGCTTCCTACACACACGGGGCATATCTAGTTCAACTCTGCTTAGGAAACTGACAAGAACAGTAGCATCTCTTCAGTCCAATACACTGCACTTGCTGGGAACAGACGCAAGTGCTATTTGCACTGTGTATGGCAATGGGAGCGCAATAGTGACTCTTCTTAGCAGAAAACAACTCTTGCTCCTAGGACCAGTAACTGCATGGGATTCAACTCCGTTTAGGACTGGGAAACAAACGCTAGCTCGCCTTACAAGAAACACACTCTGCTTTTGAGAAAACAGCACTCTTCTACTCTCCTGTGTTTCCTATAGGGCCAGAACAGTGAGCTTGCTCAGAACAAAAGAACTGTGCTTCCTACACACACAGGGCATATCTAGTTCAACTCTGCTTAGGAAACTGACAAGAACAGTAGCTTCTCTTCAGTCCAATACACTGCACTTGCTGGGAACAGACGCAAGTGCTATTTGCACTGTGTATGGCAATGGGAGCGCAATAGTGACTCTCCTTAGCAGAAAACAACTCTTGCTCGTAGGACCAGAAACTGCATGGGATTCAACTCCGTTTAGGACTGGGAAACAAACGCTAGCTCGCCTTACAAGAAACACACTCTGCTTTTGAGAAAACAGCACTCTTCTACTCTCCTGTGTTTCCTATAGGGCCAGAACAGTGAGCTTGCTCAGAACAAAAGAACTGTGCTTCCTACACACACGGGGCATATCTAGTTCAACTCTGCTTAGGAAACTGACAAGAACAGTAGCTTGACTTCAGTCCAATACATTGCACTTGCTGGGAACAGACGCAAGTGCTATTTGCACTGTGTATGGCAATGGGAGCACAATAGTGACTCTTCTTAGCAGAAAACAACTCTTGCTCGTAGGACCAGAAACTGCATGGGATTCAACTCCGTTTAGGACTGGGAAATAAATGCTAGCTCGCCTTACAAGAAACACACTCTGCTTTTGAGAAATCAGCACTCTTCTACTCTCCTGTGTTTCCTATAGGGCCAGAACAGTGAGCTTACTCAGAACAAAAGAACTGTGCTTCCTACACTCACGGGGCATATCTAGTTCAACTCTGCTTAGGAAACTGACAAGAACAGTAGCTTCTCTTCAGTCCAATACACTGCACTTGCTGGGAACAGACGCAAGTGCTATTTGCACTGTGTATGGCAATGGGAGCGCAATAGTGACTCTTCTTAGCAGAAAACAACTCTTGCTCGTAGGACCAGAAACTGCATGGGATTCAACTCCGTTTAGGACTGGGAAACAAACGCTAGCTCGCCTTACAAGAAACACACTCTGCTTTTGAGAAAACAGCACTCTTCTACTCTCCTGTGTTTCCTATAGGGCCAGAACAGTGAGCTTGCTCAGAATAAATGAACTGTGCTTCCTACACACACGGGGCATATCTAGTTCAACTCTGCTTAGGAAACTGACAAGAACAGTAGCTTCTCTTCAGTCCAATACACTGCACTTGCTGGGAACAGACGCAAGTGCTATTTGCACTGTGTATGGCAATGGGAGCGCAATAGTGACTCTTCTTAGCAGAAAACAACTCTTGCTCGTAGGACCAGAAACTGCATGGGATTCAACTCCGTTTAGGACTGGGAAACAAACGCTAGCTCGCCTTACAAGAAACACACTCTGCTTTTGAGAAAACAGCACTCTTCTACTCTCCTGTGTTTCCTATAGGGCCAGAACAGTGAGCTTGCTCAGATCAAAAGAAGTGTGCTTCCTACACACACGGGGCATATCTAGTTCAACTCTGCTTAGGAAACTGACAAGAACAGTAGCTTCTCTTCAGTCCAATACACTGCACTTGCTGGGAACAGACGCAAGTGCTATTTGCACTGTGTATGGCAATGGGAGCGCAATAGTGACTCTCCTTAGCAGAAAACAACTCTTGCTCGTAGGACCAGAAACTGCATGGGATTCAACTCCGTTTAGGACTGGGAAACAAACGCTAGCTCTCCTTACAAGAAACACACTCTGCTTTTGAGAAAACAGCACTCTTCTACTCTCCTGTGTTTCCTATAGGGCCAGAACAGTGAGCTTGCTCAGAACAAAAGAACTGTGCTTCCTACACACATGGGGCATATCTAGTTCAACTCTGCTTAGGAAACTGACAAGAACAGTAGCTTCTCTTCAGTCCAATACATTGCACTTGCTGGGAACAGACGCAAGTGCTATTTGCACTGTGTATGGCAATGGGAGCGCAATAGTGACTCTTCTTAGCAGAAAACAACTCTTGCTCGTAGGACCAGAAACTGCATGGGATTCAACTCCGTTTAGGACTGGGAAACAAACGCTAGCTCGCCTTACAAGAAACACACTCTGCTTTTGAGAAAACAGCACTCTTCTACTCTCCTGTGTTTCCTATAGGGCCAGAACAGTGAGCTTGCTCAGAACAAAAGAACTGTGCTTCCTACACACACGGGGCATATCTAGTTCAACTCTGCTTAGGAAACTGACAAGAACAGTAGCTTCTCTTCAGTCCAATACACTGCACTTGCTGGGAACAGACGCAAGTGCTATTTGCACTGTGTATGGCAATGGGAGCGCAATAGTGACTCTTCTTAGCAGAAAACAACTCTTGCTCGTAGGACCAGAAACTGCATGGGATTCAACTCCGTTTAGGACTGGGAAACAAACGCTAGCTCGCCTTACAAGAAACACACTCTGCTTTTGAGAAAACAGCACTCTTCTACTCTCCTGTGTTTCCTATAGGGCCAGAACAGTGAGCTTGCTCAGAATAAAAGAACTGTGCTTCCTACACACACGGGGCATATCTAGTTCAACTCTGCTTAGGAAACTGACAAGAACAGTAGCTTCTCTTCAGTCCAATACACTGCACTTGCTGGGAACAGACGCAAGTGCTATTTGCACTGTGTATGGCAATGGGAGCGCAATAGTGACTCTTCTTAGCAGAAAACAACTCTTGCTCGTAGGACCAGAAACTGCATGGGATTCAACTCCGTTTAGGACTGGGAAACAAACGCTAGCTCGCCTTACAAGAAACACACTCTGCTTTTGAGAAAACAGCACTCTTCTACTCTCCTGTGTTTCCTATAGGGCCAGAACAGTGAGCTTGCTCAGAACAAAAGAACTGTGCTTCCTACACACACGGGGCATATCTAGTTCAACTCTGCTTAGGAAACTGACAAGAACAGTAGCTTCTCTTCAGTCCAATACACTGCACTTGCTGGGAACAGACGCAAGTGCTATTTGCACTGTGTATGGCAATGGGAGCGCAACAGTGACTCTTCTTAGCAGAAAACAACTCTTGCTCGTAGGACCAGAAACTGCATGGGATTCAACTCCGTTTAGGACTGGGAAACAAACGCTAGCTCGCCTTACAAGAAACACACTCTGCTTTTGAGAAAACAGCACTCTTCTACTCTCCTGTGTTTCCTATAGGGCCAGAACAGTGAGCTTGCTCAGAACAAAAGAACTGTGCTTCCTACACACACGGGGCATATCTAGTTCAACTCTGCTTAGGAAACTGACAAGAACAGTAGCTTGACTTCAGTCCAATACATTGCACTTGCTGGGAACAGACGCAAGTGCTATTTGCACTGTGTATGGCAATGGGAGCGCAATAGTGACTCTTCTTAGCAGAAAACAACTCTTGCTCGTAGGACCAGAAACTGCATGGGATTCAACTCCGTTTAGGACTGGGAAACAAACGCTAGCTCGCCTTACAAGAAACACACTCTGCTTTTGAGAAAACAGCACTCTTTACTCTCCTGAGTTTCCTATAGAGCCAGAACAGTGGGCTTGCTCAGAACAAAAGAACTGTGCTTCCTACACTCACGGGGCATATCTAGTTCAACTCTGCTTAGGAAACTGACAAGAACAGTAGCTTCTCTTCAGTCCAATACACTGCACTTGCTGGGAACAGACGCAAGTGCTATTGGCACTGTGTATGGCAATGGGAGCGCAATAGTTACTCTCCTTAGCAGAAAACAACTCTTGCTCGTAGGACCAGAAACTGCATGGGATTCAACTCCGTTTAGGACTGGGAAACAAATGCTAGCTCGCCTTACAAGAAACACACTCTGCTTTTGAGAAAACAGCACTCTTCTACTCTCCTGTGTTTCCTATAGGGCCAGAACAGTGAGCTTGCTCAGAAGAAAAGAACTGTGCTTCCTACACACACGGGGCATATCTAGTTCAACTCTGCTTAGGAAATTGACAAGAACAGTAGCTTCTCTTCAGTCCAATACACTGCACTTGCTGGGAACAGACGCAAGTGCTATTTGCACTGTGTATGGCAATGGGAGCGCAATAGTGACTCTCCTTAGCAGAAAACAACTCTTGCTCGTAGGACCAGAAACTGCATGGGATTCAACTCCGTTTAGGACTGGGAAACAAACGCTAGCTCGCCTTACAAGAAACACACTCTGCTTTTGAGAAAACAGCACTCTTCTACTCTCCTGTGTTTCCTATAGGGCCAGAACAGTGAGCTTGCTCAGAATAAAAGAACTGTGCTTCCTACACACACGGGGCATATCTCGTTCAACTCTGCTTAGGAAACTGACAAGAACAGTAGCTTCTCTTCAGTCCAATACACTGCACTTGCTGGGAACAGACGCAAGTGCTATTTGCACTGTGTATGGCAATGGGAGCGCAATAGTGACTCTTCTTAGCAGAAAACAACTCTTGCTCGTAGGACCAGAAACTGCATGGGATTCAACTCCGTTTAGGACTGGGAAACAAACGCTAGCTCGCCTTACAAGAAACACACTCTGCTTTTGAGAAAACAGCACTCTTCTACTCTCCTGTGTTTCCTATAGGGCCAGAACAGTGAGCTTGCTCAGAATAAAAGAACTGTGCTTCCTACACACACGGGGCATATCTCGTTCAACTCTGCTTAGGAAACTGACAAGAACAGTAGCTTCTCTTCAGTCCAATACACTGCACTTGCTGGGAACAGACGCAAGTGCTATTTGCACTGTGTATGGCAATGGGAGCGCAATAGTGACTCTTCTTAGCAGAAAACAACTCTTGCTCGTAGGACCAGAAACTGCATGGGATTCAACTCCGTTTAGGACTGGGAAACAAACGCTAGCTCGCCTTACAAGAAACACACTCTGCTTTTGAGAAAACAGCACTCTTCTACTCTCCTGTGTTTCCTATAGGGCCAGAACAGTGAGCTTGCTCAGAACAAAAGAACTGTGCTTCCTACACACACGGGGCATATCTAGTTCAACTCTGCTTAGGAAACTGACAAGAACAGTAGCTTCTCTTCAGTCCAATACACTGCACTTGCTGGGAACAGACGCAAGTGCTATTTGCACTGTGTATGGCAATGGGAGCGCAATAGTGACTCTTCTTAGCAGAAAACAACTCTTGCTCGTAGGACCAGAAACTGCATGGGATTCAACTCCGTTTAGGACTGGGAAACAAACGCTAGCTCTCCTTACAAGAAACACACTCTGCTTTTGAGAAATCAGCACTCTTCTACTCTCCTGTGTTTCCTATAGGGCCAGAACAGTGAGCTTGCTCAGAACAAAAGAACTGTGCTTCCTACACACACGGGGCATATCTAGTTCAACTCTGCTTAGGAAACTGACAAGAACAGTAGCTTCTCTTCAGTCCAATACATTGCACTTGCTGGGAACAGACGCAAGTGCTATTTGCACTGTGTATGGCAATGGGAGCGCAATAGTGACTCTTCTTAGCAGAAAACAACTCTTGCTCGTAGGACCAGAAACTGCATGGGATTCAACTCCGTTTAGGACTGGGAAACAAACGCTAGCTCGCCTTACAAGAAACACACTCTGCTTTTGAGAAAACAGCACTCTTCTACTCTCTTGTGTTTCCTATAGGGCCAGAACAGTGAGCTTGCTCAGAACAAAAGAACTGTGCTTCCTACACTCACGGGGCATATCTAGTTCAACTCTGCTTAGGAAACTGACAAGAACAGTAGCTTCTCTTCAGTCCAATACACTGCACTTGCTGGGAACAGACGCAAGTGCTATTTGCACTGTGTATGGCAATGGGAGCGCAATAGTGACTCTTCTTAGCAGAAAACAACTCTTGCTCGTAGGACCAGAAACTGCATGGGATTCAACTCCGTTTAGGACTGGGAAACAAACGCTAGCTCGCCTTACAAGAAACACACTCTGCTTTTGAGAAAACAGCACTCTTCTACTCTCCTGTGTTTCCTATAGGGCCAGAACAGTGAGCTTGCTCAGAACAAAAGAACTGTGCTTCCTACACTCACGGGGCATATCTAGTTCAACTCTGCTTAGGAAACTGACAAGAACAGTAGCTTCTCTTCAGTCCAATACACTGCACTTGCTGGGAACAGACGCAAGTGCTATTTGCACTGTGTATGGCAATGGGAGCGCAATAGTGACTCTCCTTAGCAGAAAACAACTCTTGCTCGTAGGACCCGAAACTGCATGGGATTCAACTCCGTTTAGGACTGGGAAACAAACGCTAGCTCGCCTTACAAGAAACACACTCTGCTTTTGAGAAAACAGCACTCTTCTACTCTCCTGTGTTTCCTATAGGGCCAGAACAGTGAGCTTGCTCAGAACAAAAGAACTGTGCTTCCTACACTCACGGGGCATATCTAGTTCAACTCTGCTTAGGAAACTGACAAGAACAGTAGCTTCTCTTCAGTCCAATACACTGCACTTGCTGGGAACAGACGCAAGTGCTATTTGCACTGTGTATGGCAATGGGAGCGCAATAGTGACTCTTCTTAGCAGAAAACAACTCTTGCTCGTAGGACCAGAAACTGCATGGGATTCAACTACGTTTAGGACTGGGAAACAAACGCTAGCTCGCCTTACAAGAAACACACTCTGCTTTTGAGAAAACAGCACTCTTCTACTCTCCTGTGTTTCCTATAGGGCCAGAACAGTGAGCTTGCTCAGAACAAAAGAACTGTGCTTCCTACACACACGGGGCATATCTAGTTCAACTCTGCTTAGGAAACTGACAAGAACAGTAGCTTCTCTTCAGTCCAATACATTGCACTTGCTGGGAACAGACGCAAGTGCTATTTGCACTGTGTATGGCAATGGGAGCGCAATAGTTACTCTCCTTAGCAGAAAACAACTCTTGCTCGTAGGACCAGAAACTGCATGGGATTCAACTCCGTTTAGGACTGGGAAACAAACGCTAGCTCGCCTTACAAGAAACACACTCTGCTTTTGAGAAAACAGCACTCTTCTACTCTCCTGTGTTTCCTATAGGGCCAGAACAGTGAGCTTGCTCAGAACAAAAGAACTGTGCTTCCTACACACACGGGGCATATCTAGTTCAACTCTGCTTAGGAAACTGACAAGAACAGTAGCTTGACTTCAGTCCAATACACTGCACTTGCTGGGAACAGACGCAAGTGCTATTTGCACTGTGTATGGCAATGGGAGCGCAATAGTGACTCTTCTTAGCAGAAAACAACTCTTGCTCGTAGGACCAGAAACTGCATGGGATTCAACTCCGTTTAGGACTGGGAAACAAACGCTAGCTCGCCTTACAAGAAACACACTCTGCTTTTGAGAAAACAGCACTCTTTACTCTCCTGTGTTTCCTATAGGGCCAGAACAGTGAGCTTGCTCAGAACAAAAGAACTGTGCTTCCTACACTCACGGGGCATATCTAGTTCAACTCTGCTTAGGAAACTGACAAGAACAGTAGCTTCTCTTCAGTCCAATACACTGCACTTGCTGGGAACAGACGCAAGTGCTATTTGCACTGTGTATGGCAATGGGAGCGCAATAGTGACTCTCCTTAGCAGAAAACAACTCTTGCTCGTAGGACCAGAAACTGCATGGGTTTCAACTCCGTTTAGGACTGGGAAACAAACGCTAGCTCGCCTTACAAGAAACACACTCTGCTTTTGAGAAAACAGCACTCTTCTACTCTCTTGTGTTTCCTATAGGGCCAGAACAGTGAGCTTGCTCAGAACAAAAGAACTGTGCTTCCTACACTCACGGGGCATATCTAGTTCAACTCTGCTTAGGAAACTGACAAGAACAGTAGCTTCTCTTCAGTCCAATACACTGCACTTGCTGGGAACAGACGCAAGTGTTATTTGCACTGTGTATGGCAATGGGAGCGCAATAGTGACTCTTCTTAGCAGAAAACAACTCTTGCTCGTAGAACCAGAAACTGCATGGGATTCAACTCCCTTTAGGACTGGGAAACAAACGCTAGCTCGCCTTACAAGAAACACACTCTGCTTTTGAGAAAACAGCACTCTTCTACTCTCCTGTGTTTCCTATAGGGCCAGAACAGTGAGCTTACTCAGAACAAAAGAACTGTGCTTCCTACACTCACGGGGCATATCTAGTTCAACTCTGCTTAGGAAACTGACAAGAACAGTAGCTTCTCTTCAGTCCAATACACTGCACTTGCTGGGAACAGACGCAAGTGCTATTTGCACTGTGTATGGCAATGGGAGCGCAATAGTGACTCTCCTTAGCAGAAAACAACTCTTGCTAGTAGGACCAGAAACTGCATGGGATTCAACTCCGTTTAGGACTGGGAAACAAACGCTAGCTCGCCTTACAAGAAACACACTCTGCTTTTGAGAAAACAGCACTCTTCTACTCTCCTGTGTTTCCTATAGGGCCAGAACAGTGAGCTTGCTCAGAACAAAAGAACTGTGCTTCCTACACACACGGGGCATATCTAGTTCAACTCTGCTTAGGAAACTGACAAGAACAGTAGCTTCTCTTCAGTCCAATACACTGCACTTGCTGGGAACAGACGCAAGTGCTATTTGCACTGTGTATGGCAATGGGAGCGCAATAGTGACTCTTCTTAGCAGAAAACAACTCTTGCTCGTAGGACCAGAAACTGCATGGGATTCAACTCCGTTTAGGACTGGGAAACAAACGCTAGCTCGCCTTACAAGAAACACACTCTGCTTTTGAGAAAACAGCACTCTTCTACTCTCCTGTGTTTCCTATAGGGCCAGAACAGTGAGCTTGCTCAGAACAAAAGAACTGTGCTTCCTACACACACGGGGCATATCTAGTTCAACTCTGCTTAGGAAACTGACAAGAACAGTAGCTTCTCTTCAGTCCAATACACTGCACTTGCTGGGAACAGACGCAAGTGCTATTTGCACTGTGTATGGCAATGGGAGCGCAATAGTGCCTCTTCTTAGCAGAAAACAACTCTTGCTCGTAGGACCAGAAACTGCATGGGATTCAACTCCGTTTAGGACTGGGAAACAAATGCTAGCTCGCCTTACAAGAAACACACTCTGCTTTTGAGAAAACAGCACTCTTCTACTCTCCTGTGTTTCCTATAGGGCCAGAACAGTGAGCTTGCTCAGAACAAAAGAACTGTGCTTCCTACACACACGGGGCATATCTAGTTCAACTCTGCTTAGGAAACTGACAAGAACAGTAGCTTCTCTTCAGTCCAATACACTGCACTTGCTGGGAACAGACGCAAGTGCTATTTGCACTGTGTATGGCAATGGGAGCGCAATAGTGACTCTTCTTAGCAGAAAACAACTCTTGCTCGTAGGACCAGAAACTGCATGGGATTCAACTCCGTTTAGGACTGGGAAACAAACGCTAGCTCGCCTTACAAGAAACACACTCTGCTTTTGAGAAAACAGCACTCTTCTACTCTCCTGTGTTTCCTATAGGGCCAGAACAGTGAGCTTGCTCAGAACAAAAGAACTGTGCTTCCTACACACACGGGGCATATCTAGTTCAACTCTGCTTAGGAAACTGACAAGAACAGTAGCTTCTCTTCAGTCCAATACACTGCACTTGCTGGGAACAGACGCAAGTGCTATTTGCACTGTGTATGGCAATGGGAGCGCAATAGTGACTCTCCTTAGCAGAAAACAACTCTTGCTCGTAGGACCAGAAACTGCATGGGATTCAACTCCGTTTAGGACTGGGAAACAAACGCTAGCTCGCCTTACAAGAAACACACTCTGCTTTTGAGAAAACAGCACTCTTCTACTCTCTTGTGTTTCCTATAGGGCCAGAACAGTGAGCTTGCTCAGAGCAAAAGAACTGTGCTTCCTACACTCACGGGGCATATCTAGTTCAACTCTGCTTAGGAAACTGACAAGAACAGTAGCTTCTCTTCAGTCCAATACACTGCACTTGCTGGGAACAGACGCAAGTGCTATTTGCACTGTGTATGGCAATGGGAGCGCAATAGTGACTCTTCTTAGCAGAAAACAACTCTTGCTCGTAGGACCAGAAACTGCATGGGATTCAACTCCGTTTAGGACTGGGAAACAAACGCTAGCTCGCCTTACAAGAAACACATTCTGCTTTTGAGAAAACAGCACTCTTCTACTCTCCTGTGTTTCCTATAGGGCCAGAACAGTGAGCTTGCTCAGAACAAAAGAACTGTGCTTCCTACACACACGGGGCATATCTAGTTCAACTCTGCTTAGGAAACTGACAAGAACAGTAGCTTCTCTTCAGTCCAATACACTGCACTTGCTGGGAACAGACGCAAGTGCTATTTGCACTGTGTATGGCAATGGGAGCGCAATAGTGACTCTTCTTAGCAGAAAACAACTCTTGCTCGTAGGACCAGAAACTGCATGGGATTCAACTCCGTTTAGGACTGGGAAACATACGCTAGCTCGCCTTACAAGAAACACACTCTGCTTTTGAGAAAACAGCACTCTTCTACTCTCCTGTGTTTCCTATAGGCCAGAACAGTGAGCTTGCTCAGAACAAAAGAACTGTGCTTCCTACACTCACGGGGCATATCTAGTTCAACTCTGCTTAGGAAACTGACAAGAACAGTAGCTTCTCTTCAGTCCAATACACTGCACTTGCTGGGAACAGACGCAAATGCTATTGGCACTGTGTATGGCAATGGGAGCACAATAGTGACTCTTCTTATCAGAAAACAACTCTTGCTCGTAGGACCAGAAACTGCATGGGATTCAACTCCGTTTAGGACTGGCAAACAAATGCTAGCTCGCCTTACAAGAAACACACTCTGCTTTTGAGAAAACAGCACTCTTCTACTCTCCTGTGTTTCCTATAGGGCCAGAACAGTGAGCTTACTCAGAACAAAAGAACTGTGCTTCCTACACTCACGGGGCATATCTAGTTCAACTCTGCTTAGGAAACTGACAAGAACAGTAGCTTCTCTTCAGTCCAATACACTGCACTTGCTGGGAACAGACGCAAGTGCTATTTGCACTGTGTATGGCAATGGGAGCGCAATAGTGACTCTTCTTAGCAGAAAATAACTCTTGCTCGTAGGACCAGAAACTGCATGGGATTCAACTCCGTTTAGGACTGGGAAACAAACGCTAGCTTGCTTTACAGAAACACACTCTGCTTTTGAGAAAACAGCACTCTTCTACTCTCCTGTGTTTCCTATAGGGCCAGAACAGTGAGCTTGCTCAGAACAAAAAAACTGTGCTTCCTACACACACGGGGCATATCTAGTTCAACTCTGCTTAGGAAACTGACAAGAACAGTAGCTTCTCTTCAGTCCAATACACTGCACTTGCTGGGAACAGACGCAAGTGCTATTTGCACTGTGTATGGCAATGGGAGCGCAATAGTGACTCTTCTTAGCAGAAAACAACTCTTGCTCGTAGGACCAGAAACTGCATGGGATTCAACTCCGTTTAGGACTGGGAAACAAACGCTAGCTCGCCTTACAAGAAACACACTCTGCTTTTGAGAAAACAGCACTCTTCTACTCTCCTGTGTTTCCTATAGGGCCAGAACAGTGAGCTTGCTCAGAACAAAAGAACTGTGCTTCCTACACACACGGGGCATATCTAGTTCAACTCTGCTTAGGAAACTGACAAGAACAGTAGCTTCTCTTCAGTCCAATACACTGCACTTGCTGGGAACAGACGCAAGTGCTATTTGCACTGTGTATGGCAATGGGAGCGCAATAGTGACTCTTCTTAGCAGAAAACAACTCTTGCTCGTAGGACCAGAAACTGCATGGGATTCAACTCCGTTTAGGACTGGGAAACAAACGCTAGCTCGCCTTACAAGAAACACACTCTGCTTTTGAGAAAACAGCACTCTTCTACTCTCCTGTGTTTCCTATAGGGCCGGAACAGTGAGCTAGCTCAGAACAAAAGAACTGTGCTTCCTACACTCACGGGGCATATCTAGTTCAACTCTGCTTAGGAAACTGACAAGAACAGTAGCTTCTCTTCAGTCCAATACACTGCACTTGCTGGGAACAGACGCAAGTGCTATTTGCACTGTGTATGGCAATGGGAGCGCAATAGTGACTCTTCTTAGCAGAAAACAACTCTTGCTCGTAGGACCAGAAACTGCATGGGATTCAACTCCGTTTAGGACTGGGAAACAAACGCTGGCTCGCCTTACAAGAAACACACTCTGCTTTTGAGAAAACAGCACTCTTCTACTCTCCTGTGTTTCCTATAGGGCCAGAACAGTGAGCTTGCTCAGAACAAAAGAACTGTGCTTCCTACACACACGGGGCATATCTAGTTCAACTCTGCTTAGGAAACTGACAAGAGCAGTAGCTTCTCTTCAGTCCAATACATTGCAATTGCTGGGTACAGACGCAAGTGCTATTTGCACTGTGTATGGCAATGGGAGCGCAATAGTGACTCTCCTTAGCAGAAAACAACTCTTGCTCGTAGGACCAGAAACTGCATGGGACACAACTCCGTTTAGGACTGGGAAACAAACGCTAGCTCGCCTTACAAGAAACACACTCTGCTTTTGAGAAAACAGCACTCTTCTACTCTCCTGTGTTTCCTATAGGGCCAGAACAGTGAGCTTGCTCAGAACAAAAGAACTGTGCTTCCTACACACACGGGGCATATCTAGTTCAACTCTGCTTAGGAAACTGACAAGAACAGTAGCTTGACTTCAGTCCAATACACTGCACTTGCTGGGAACAGACGCAAGTGCTATTTGCACTGTGTATGGCAATGGGAGCGCAATAGTGACTCTTCTTAGCAGAAAACAACTCTTGCTCGTAGGACCAGAAACTGCATGGGATTCAACTCCGTTTAGGACTGGGAAACAAACGCTAGCTGGCCTTACAAGAAACACACTCTGCTTTTGAGAAAACAGCACTCTTTACTCTCCTGTGTTTCCTATAGGGCCAGAACAGTGAGCTTGCTCAGAACAAAAGAACTGTGCTTCCTACACTAACGGGGCATATCTAGTTCAACTCTGCTTAGGAAACTGACAAGAACAGTAGCTTCTCTTCAGTCCAATACACTGCACTTGCTGGGAACAGACGCAAGTGCTATTGGCACTGTGTATGGCAATGGGAGCACAATAGTGACTCTTCTTATCAGAAAACAACTCTTGCTCGTAGGACCAGAAACTGCATGGGATTCAACTCCGTTTAGGACTGGGAAACAAATGCTAGCTCGCCTTACAAGAAACACACTCTGCTTTTGAGAAAACAGCACTCTTCTACTCTCCTGTGTTTCCTATAGGGCCAGAACAGTGAGCTTACTCAGAACAAAAGAACTGTGCTTCCTACACTCACGGGGCATATCTAGTTCAACTCTGCTTAGGAAACTGACAAGAACAGTAGCTTCTCTTCAGTCCAATACACTGCACTTTCTGGGAACAGACGCAAGTGCTATTTGCACTGTGTATGGCAATGGGAGCGCAATAGTGACTCTCCTTAGCAGAAAACAACTCTTGCTCGTAGGACCAGAAACTGCATGGGATTCAACTCCGTTTAGGACTGGGAAACAAACGCTAGCTCGCCTTACAAGAAACACACTCTGCTTTTGAGAAAACAGCACTCTTCTACTCTCCTGTGTTTCCTATAGGGCCAGAACAGTGAGCTTGCTCAGAATAAAAGAACTGTGCTTCCTACACACACGGGGCATATCTCGTTCAACTCTGCTTAGGAAACTGACAAGAACAGTAGCTTCTCTTCAGTCCAATACACTGCACTTGCTGGGAACAGACGCAAGTGCTATTTGCACTGTGTATGGCTTCGGGAGCGCAATAGTGACTCTTCTTAGCAGAAAACAACTCTTGCTCGTAGGACCAGAAACTGCATGGGATTCAATTCCGTTTAGGACTGGGAAACAAACGCTAGCTCGCCTTACAAGAAACACACTCTGCTTTTGAGAAAACAGCACTCTTCTACTCTCCTGTGTTTCCTATAGGGCCAGAACAGTGAGCTTGCTCAGAACAAAAGAACTGTGCTTCCTACACACACGGGGCATATCTAGTTCAACTCTGCTTAGGAAACTGACAAGAACAGTAGCTTCTCTTCAGTCCAATACACTGCACTTGCTGGGAACAGACGCAAGTGCTATTTGCACTGTGTATGGCAATGGGAGCGCAATAGTGACTCTTCTTAGCAGAAAACAACTCTTGCTCGTAGGACCAGAAACTGCATGGGATTCAACTCCGTTTAGGACTGGGAAACAAACGCTAGCTCGCCTTACAAGAAACACACTCTGCTTTTGAGAAAACAGCACTCTTCTACTCTCCTGTGTTTCCTATAGGGCCAGAACAGTGAGCTTGCTCAGAACAAAAGAACTGTGCTTCCTACACACACGGGGCATATCTAGTTCAACTCTGCTTAGGAAACTGACAAGAACAGTAGCTTCTCTTCAGTCCAATACACTGCACTTGCTGGGAACAGACGCAAGTGCTATTTGCACTGTGTATGGCAATGGGAGCGCAATAGTGACTCTTCTTAGCAGAAAACAACTCTTGCTCGTAGGACCAGAAACTGCATGGGATTCAACTCCGTTTAGGACTGGGAAACAAACGCTAGCTCGCCTTACAAGAAACACACTCTGCTTTTGAGAAAACAGCACTCTTCTACTCTCCTGTGTTTCCTATAGGGCCAGAACAGTGAGCTTGCTCAGAACAAAAGAACTGTGCTTCCTACACACACGGGGCATATCTAGTTCAACTCTGCTTAGGAAACTGACAAGAACAGTAGCTTCTCTTCAGTCCAATACACTGCACTTGCTGGGAACAGACGCAAGTGCTATTTGCACTGTGTATGGCAATGGGAGCGCAATAGTGACTCTTCTTAGCAGAAAACAACTCTTGCTCGTAGGACCAGAAACGGCATGGGATTCAACTCCGTTTAGGACTGGGAAACAAACGCTAGCTCGCCTTACAAGAAACACACTCTGCTTTTGAGAAAACAGCACTCTTCTACTCTCCTGTGTTTCCTATAGGGCCAGAACAGTGAGCTTGCTCAGAACAAAAGAACTGTGCTTCCTACACACACGGGGCATATCTAGTTCAACTCTGCTTAGGAAACTGACAAGCACAGTAGCTTCTCTTCAGTCCAATACACTGCACTTTCTGGGAACAGACGCAAGTGCTATTTGCACTGTGTATGGCAATGGGAGCGCAATAGTGACTCTCCTTAGCAGAAAACAACTCTTGCTCGTAGGACCAGAAACTGCATGGGATTCAACTCCGTTTAGGACTGGGAAACAAACGCTAGCTCGCCTTACAAGAAACACACTCTGCTTTTGAGAAAACAGCACTCTTCTACTCTCCTGTGTTTCCTATAGGGCCAGAACAGTGAGCTTGCTCAGAATAAAAGAACTGTGCTTCCTACACACACGGGGCATATCTAGTTCAACTCTGCTTAGGAAACTGACAAGAACAGTAGCTTCTCTTCAGTCCAATACACTGCACTTGCTGGGAACAGACGCAAGTGCTATTTGCACTGTGTATGGCAATGGGAGCGCAATAGTGACTCTTCTTAGCAGAAAACAACTCTTGCTCGTAGGACCAGAAACTGCATGGGATTCAACTCCGTTTAGGACTGGGAAACAAACGCTAGCTCGCCTTACAAGAAACACACTCTGCTTTTGAGAAAACAGCACTCTTCTACTCTCCTGTGTTTCCTATAGGGCCAGAACAGTGAGCTTGCTCAGAACAAAAGAACTGTGCTTCCTACACACACGGGGCATATCTAGTTCAACTCTGCTTAGGAAACTGACAAGAACAGTAGCTTCTCTTCAGTCCAATACACTGCACTTGCTGGGAACAGACGCAAGTGCTATTTGCACTGTGTATGGCAATGGGAGCGCAATAGTGACTCTTCTTAGCAGAAAACAACTCTTGCTCGTAGGACCAGAAACTGCATGGGATTCAACTCCCTTTAGGACTGGGAAACAAACGCTAGCTCGCCTTACAAGAAACACACTCTGCTTTTGAGAAAACAGCACTCTTCTACTCTCCTGTGTTTCCTATAGGGCCAGAACAGTGAGCTTGCTCAGAACAAAAGAACTGTGCTTCCTACACACACGGGGCATATCTAGTTCAACTCTGCTTAGGAAACTGACAAGAACAGTAGCTTCTCTTCAGTCCAATACACTGCACTTGCTGGGAACAGACGCAAGTGCTATTTGCACTGTGTATGGCAATGGGAGCGCAATAGTGACTCTTCTTAGCAGAAAACAACTCTTGCTCGTAGGACCAGAAACGGCATGGGATTCAACTCCGTTTAGGACTGGGAAACAAACGCTAGCTCGCCTTACAAGAAACACACTCTGCTTTTGAGAAAACAGCACTCTTCTACTCTCCTGTGTTTCCTATAGGGCCAGAACAGTGAGCTTGCTCAGAACAAAAGAACTGTGCTTCCTACACACACGGGGCATATCTAGTTCAACTCTGCTTAGGAAACTGACAAGCACAGTAGCTTCTCTTCAGTCCAATACACTGCACTTGCTGGGAACAGACGCAAGTGCTATTTGCACTGTGTATGGCAATGGGAGCGCAATAGTGACTCTCCTTAGCAGAAAACAACTCTTGCTCGTAGGACCAGAAACTGCATGGGATTCAATTCCGTTTAGGACTGGGAAACAAACGCTAGCTCGCCTTACAAGAAACACACTCTGCTTTTGAGAAAAGAGCACTCTTCTACTCTCCTGTGTTTCCTATAGGGCCAGAACAGTGAGCTTGCTCAGAACAAAAGAACTGTGCTTCCTACACACACGGGGCATATCTAGTTCAACTCTGCTTAGGAAACTGACAAGAACAGTAGCTTGACTTCAGTCCAATACACTGCACTTGCTGGGAACAGACGCAAGTGCTATTTGCACTGTGTATGGCAATGGGAGCGCAATAGTGACTCTTCTTAGCAGAAAACAACTCTTGCTCGTAGGACCAGAAACTGCATGGGATTCAACTCCGTTTAGGACTGGGAAACAAACGCTAGCTTGCCTTACAAGAAACACACTCTGCTTTTGAGAAAACAGCACTCTTCTACTCTCCTGTGTTTCCTATAGGGCCAGAACAGTGAGCTTGCTCAGAACAAAAGAACTGTGCTTCCTACACACACGGGGCATATCTAGTTCAACTCTGCTTAGGAAACTGACAAGAACAGTAGCTTCTCTTCAGTCCAATACACTGCACTTGCTGGGAACAGACGCAAGTGCTATTTGCACTGTGTATGGCAATGGGAGCGCAATAGTGACTCTTCTTAGCAGAAAACAACTCTTGCTCGTAGGACCAGAAACTGCATGGGATTCAACTCCGTTTAGGACTGGGAAACAAACGCTAGCTCGCCTTACAAGAAACACACTCTGCTTTTGAGAAAACAGCACTCTTCTACTCTCCTGTGTTTCCTATAGGGCCAGAACAGTGAGCTTGCTCAGAACAAAAGAACTGTGCTTCCTACACACACGGGGCATATCTAGTTCAACTCTGCTTAGGAAACTGACAAGAACAGTAGCTTCTCTTCAGTCCAATACACTGCACTTGCTGGGAACAGACGCAAGTGCTATTTGCACTGTGTATGGCAATGGGAGCGCAATAGTGACTCTCCTTAGCAGAAAACAACTCTTGCTCGTAGGACCAGAAACTGCATTGGATTCAACTCCGTTTAGGACTGGGAAACAAACGCTAGCTCGCCTTACAAGAAACACACTCTGCTTTTGAGAAAACAGCACTCTTCTACTCTCCTGTGTTTCCTATAGGGCCAGAACAGTGAGCTTGCTCAGAACAAAAGAACTGTGCTTCCTACACACACGGGGCATATCTAGTTCAACTCTGCTTAGGAAACTGACAAGAACAGTAGCTTCTCTTCAGTCCAATACACTGCACTTGCTGGGAACAGACGCAAGTGCTATTTGCACTGTGTATGGCAATGGGAGCGCAATAGTGACTCTTCTTAGCAGAAAACAACTCTTGCTCGTAGGACCAGAAACTGCATGGGATTCAACTCCGTTTAGGACTGGGAAACAAACGCTAGCTCGCCTTACAAGAAACACACTCTGCTTTTGAGAAAACAGCACTCTTCTACTCTCCTGTGTTTCCTATAGGGCCAGAACAGTGAGCTTGCTCAGAACAAAAGAACTGTGCTTCCTACACACACGGGGCATATCTAGTTCAACTCTGCTTAGGAAACTGACAAGAACAGTAGCTTCTCTTCAGTCCAATACACTGCACTTGCTGGGAACAGACGCAAGTGCTATTTGCACTGTGTATGGCAATGGGAGCGCAATAGTGACTCTTCTTAGCAGAAAACAACTCTTGCTCATAGGACCAGAAACTGCATGGCATTCAACTCCGTTTAGGGCTGGGAAACAAACGCTAGCTCGCCTTACAAGAAACACACTCTGCTTTTGAGAAAACAGCACTCTTCTACTCTCCTGTGTTTCCTATAGGGCCAGAACAGTGAGCTTGCTCAGAACAAAAGAACTGTGCTTCCTACACACACGGGGCATATCTAGTTCAACTCTGCTTAGGAAACTGACAAGAACAGTAGCTTGACTTCAGTCCAATACACTGCACTTGCTGGGAACAGACGCAAGTGCTATTTGCACTGTGTATGGCAATGGGAGCGCAATAGTGACTCTTCTTAGCAGAAAACAACTCTTGCTCGTAGGACCAGAAACTGCATGGGATTCAACTCCGTTTAGGACTGGGAAACAAACGCTAGCTCGCCTTACAAGAAACACACTCTGCTTTTGAGAAAACAGCACTCTTTACTCTCCTTTGTTTCCTATAGGGCCAGAACAGTGAGCTTGCTCAGAACAAAAGAACTGTGCTTCCTACACTCACGGGGCATATCTAGTTCAACTCTGCTTAGGAAACTGACAAGAACAGTAGCTTCTCTTCAGTCCAATACACTGCACTTGCTGGGAACAGACGCAAGTGCTATTGGCACTGTGTATGGCAATGGGAGCACAATAGTGACTCTTCTTATCAGAAAACAACTCTTGCTCGTAGGACCAGAAACTGCATGGGATTCAACTCCGTTTAGGACTGGGAAACAAATGCTAGCTCGCCTTACAAGAAACACACTCTGCTTTTGAGAAAACAGCACTCTTCTACTCTCCTGTGTTTCCTATAGGGCCAGAACAGTGAGCTTACTCAGAACAAAAGAACTGTGCTTCCTACACTCACGGGGCATATCTAGTTCAACTCTGCTTAGGAAACTGACAAGAACAGTAGCTTCTCTTCAGTCCAATACACTGCACTTGCTGGGAACAGACGCAAGTGCTCTTTGCACTGTGTATGGCAATGGGAGCGCAATAGTGACTCTTCTTAGCAGAAAATAACTCTTGCTCGTAGGACCAGAAACTGCATGGGATTCAACTCCGTTTAGGACTGGGAAACAAACACTAGCTTGCCTTACAAGAAACACACTCTGCTTTTGAGAAAACAGCACTCTTCTACTCTCCTGTGTTTCCTATAGGGCCAGAACAGTGAGCTTGCTCAGAACAAAAGAACTGTACTTCCTACACACACGGGGCATATCTAGTTCAACTCTGCTTAGGAAACTGACAAGAACAGTAGCTTCTCTTCAGTCCAATACACTGCACTTGCTGGGAACAGACGCAAGTGCTATTTGCACTGTGTATGGCAATGGGAGCGCAATAGTGACTCTTCTTAGCAGAAAACAACTCTTGCTCGTAGGACCAGAAACTGCATGGGATTCAACTCCGTTTAGGACTGGGAAACAAACGCTAGCTCGCCTTACAAGAAACACACTCTGCTTTTGAGAAAACAGCACTCTTCTACTCTCCTGTGTTTATAGGGCCAGAACAGTGAGCTTGCTCAGAACAAAAGAACTGTGCTTCCTACACACACGGGGCATATCTAGTTCAACTCTGCTTAGGAAACTGACAAGAACAGTAGCTTCTCTTCAGTCCAATACACTGCACTTGCTGGGAACAGACGCAAGTGCTATTTGCACTGTGTATGGCAATGGGAGCGCAATAGTGACTCTTCTTAGCAGAAAACAACTCTTGCTCATAGGACCAGAAACTGCATGGGATTCAACTCCGTTTAGGACTGGGAAACAAACGCTAGCTCGCCTTACAAGAAACACACTCTGCTTTTGAGAAAACAGCACTCTTCTACTCTCCTGTGTTTCCTATAGGGCCAGAACAGTGAGCTTGCTCAGAACAAAAGAACTGTGCTTCCTACACACACGGGGCATATCTAGTTCAACTCTGCTTAGGAAACTGACAAGAACAGTAGCTTCTCTTCAGTCCAATACACTGCACTTGCTGGGAACAGACGCAAGTGCTATTTGCACTGTGTATGGCAATGGGAGCGCAATAGTGACTCTCCTTTGCAGAAAACAACTCTTGCTCGTAGGACCAGAAACTGCATGGGATTCAACTCCGTTTAGGACTGGGAAACAAACGCTAGCTCGCCTTACAAGAAACACACTCTGCTTTTGAGAAAACAGCACTCTTCTACTCTCTTGTGTTTCCTATAGGGCCAGAACAGTGAGCTTGCTCAGAGCAAAAGAACTGTGCTTCCTACACTCACGGGGCATATCTAGTTCAACTCTGCTTAGGAAACTGACAAGAACAGTAGCTTCTCTTCAGTCCAATACACTGCACTTGCTGGGAACAGACGCAAGTGCTATTTGCACTGTGTATGGCAATGGGAGCGCAATAGTGACTCTTCTTAGCAGAAAACAACTCTTGCTCGTAGGACCAGAAACTGCATGGGATTCAACTCCGTTTAGGACTGGGAAACAAACGCTAGCTCGCCTTACAAGAAACACACTCTGCTTTTGAGAAAACAGCACTCTTCTACTCTCCTGTGTTTCCTATAGGGCCAGAACAGTGAGCTTGCTCAGAACAAAAGAACTGTGCTTCCTACACACACGGGGCATATCTAGTTCAACTCTGCTTAGGAAACTGACAAGAACAGTAGCTTCTCTTCAGTCCAATACACTGCACTTGCTGGGAACAGACGCAAGTGCTATTTGCACTGTGTATGGCAATGGGAGCACAATAGTGACTCTTCTTAGCAGAAAACAACTCTTGCTCGTAGGACCAGAAACTGCATGGGATTCAACTCCGTTTAGGACTGGGAAACAAACGCTAGCTCGCCTTACAAGAAACACACTCTGCTTTTGAGAAAACAGCACTCTTCTACTCTCCTGTGTTTCCTATAGGGCCAGAACAGTGAGCTTGCTCAGAACAAAAGAACTGTGCTTCCTACACACACGGGGCATATCTAGTTCAACTCTGCTTAGGAAACTGACAAGAACAGTAGCTTCTCTTCAGTCCAATACACTGCACTTGCTGGGAACAGACGCAAGTGCTATTTGCACTGTGTATGGCAATGGGAGCGCAATAGTGACTCTCCTTAGCAGAAAACAACTCTTGCTCCTAGGACCAGAAACTGCATGGGATTCAACTCCGTTTAGGACTGGGAAACAAACGCTAGCTCGCCTTACAAGAAACACACTCTGCTTTTGAGAAAACAGCACTCTTCTACTCTCCTGTGTTTCCTATAGGGCCAGAACAGTGAGCTTGCTCAGAACAAAAGAACTGTGCTTCCTACACACACGGGGCATATCTAGTTCAACTCTGCTTAGGAAACTGACAAGAACAGTAGCTTCTCTTCAGTCCAATACACTGCACTTGCTGGGAACAGACGCAAGTGCTATTTGCACTGTGTATGGCAATGGGAGCACAATAGTGACTCTTCTTAGCAGAAAACAACTCTTGCTCGTAGGACCAGAAACTGCATGGGATTCAACTCCGTTTAGGACTGGGAAACAAACGCTAGCTCGCCTTACAAGAAACACACTCTGCCTTTGAGAAAACAGCACTCTTCTACTCTCCTGTGTTTCCTATAGGGCCAGAACAGTGAGCTTGCTCAGAACAAAAGAACTGTGCTTCCTACACACGGGGCATATCTAGTTCAACTCTGTTTAGGAAACTGACAAGAACAGTAGCTTCTCTTCAGTCCAATACACTGCACTTGCTGGGAACAGACGCAAGTGCTATTTGCACTGTGTATGGCAATGGGAGCGCAATAGTGACTCTCCTTAGCAGAAAACAACTCTTGCTCGTAGGACCAGAAACTGCATGGGATTCAACTCCGTTTAGGACTGGGAAACAAACGCTAGCTCGCCTTACAAGAAACACACTCTGCTTTTGAGAAAACAGCACTCTTCTACTCTCTTGTGTTTCCTATAGGGCCAGAACAGTGATCTTGCTCAGAGCAAAAGAACTGTGCTTCCTACACTCACGGGGCATATCTAGTTCAACTCTGCTTAGGAAACTGACAAGAACAGTAGCTTCTCTTCAGTCCAATACACTGCACTTGCTGGGAACAGACGCAAGTGCTATTTGCACTGTGTATGGCAATGGGAGCGCAATAGTGACTCTTCTTAGCAGAAAACAACTCTTGCTCGTAGGACCAGAAACTGCATGGGATTCAACTCCGTTTAGGACTGGGAAACAAACGCTAGCTCGCCTTACAAGAAACACACTCTGCTTTTGAGAAAACAGCACTCTTCTACTCTCCTGTGTTTCCTATAGGGCCAGAACAGTGAGCTTGCTCAGAACAAAAGAACTGTGCTTCCTACACACACGGGGCATATCTAGTTCAACTCTGCTTAGGAAACTGACAAGAACAGTAGCTTCTCTTCAGTCCAATACATTGCACTTGCTGGGAACAGACGCAAGTGCTATTTGCACTGTGTATGGCAATGGGAGCGCAATAGTTACTCTCCTTAGCAGAAAACAACTCTTGCTCGTAGGACCAGAAACTGCATGGGATTCAACTCCGTTTAGGACTGGGAAACAAACGCTAGCTCGCCTTACAAGAAACACACTCTGCTTTTGAGAAAACAGCACTCTTCTACTCTCCTGTGTTTCCTATAGGGCCAGAACAGTGAGCTTGCTCAGAACAAAAGAACTGTGCTTCCTACACACACGGGGCATATCTAGTTCAACTCTGCTTAGGAAACTGACAAGAACAGTAGCTTCTCTTCAGTCCAATACACTGCACTTGCTGGGAACAGACGCAAGTGCTATTTGCACTGTGTATGGCAATGGGAGCGCAATAGTGACTCTTCTTAGCAGAAAACAACTCTTGCTCGTAGGACCAGAAACTGCATGGGATTCAACTCCGTTTAGGACTGGGAAACAAACGCTAGCTCGCCTTACAAGAAACACACTCTGCTTTTGAGAAAACAGCACTCTTTACTCTCCTGTGTTTCCTATAGGGCCAGAACAGTGAGCTTGCTCAGAACAAAAGAACTGTGCTTCCTACACTCACGGGGCATATCTAGTTCAACTCTGCTTAGGAAACTGACAAGAACAGTAGCTTCTCTTCAGTCCAATACACTGCACTTGCTGGGAACAGACGCAAGTGCTATTGGCACTGTGTATGGCAATGGGAGCACAATAGTGACTCTTCTTATCAGAAAACAACTCTTGCTCGTAGGACCAGAAACTGCATGGGATTCAACTCCGTTTAGGACTGGGAAACAAATGCTAGCTCGCCTTACAAGAAACACACTCTGCTTTTGAGAAAACAGCACTCTTCTACTCTCCTGTGTTTCCTATAGGGCCAGAACAGTGAGCTTACTCAGAACAAAAGAACTGTGCTTCCTACACTCACGGGGCATATCTAGTTCAACTCTGCTTAGGAAACTGACAAGAACAGTAGCTTCTCTTCAGTCCAATACACTGCACTTGCTGGGAACAGACGCAAGTGCTATTTGCACTGTGTATGGCAATGGGAGCGCAATAGTGACTCTCCTTAGCAGAAAACAACTCTTGCTCATAGGACCAGAAACTGCATGGGATTCAACTCCGTTTAGGACTGGGAAACAAACGCTAGCTCGCCTTACAAGAAACACACTCTGCTTTTGAGAAAACAGCACTCTTCTACTCTCCTGTGATTCCTATAGGGCCAGAACAGTGAGCTTGCTCAGAGCAAAAGAACTGTGCTTCCTACACACACGGGGCATATCTCGTTCAACTCTGCTTAGGAAACTGACAAGAACAGTAGCTTCTCTTCAGTCCAATACACTGCACTTGCTGGGAACAGACGCAAGTGCTATTTGCACTGTGTATGGCAATGGGAGCGCAATAGTGACTCTTCTTAGCAGAAAACAACTCTTGCTCATAGGACCAGAAACTGCATGGGATTCAACTCCGTTTAGGACTGGGAAACAAACGCTAGCTCGCCTTACAAGAAACACACTCTGCTTTTGAGAAAACAGCACTCTTCTACTCTCCTGTGTTTCCTATAGGGCCAGAACAGTGAGCTTGCTCAGAACAAAAGAACTGTGCTTCCTACACACACGGGGCATATCTAGTTCAACTCTGCTTAGGAAACCGACAAGAACAGTAGCTTCTCTTCAGTCCAATACACTGCACTTGCTGGGAACAGACGCAAGTGCTATTTGCACTGTGTATGGCAATGGGAGCGCAATAGTGACTCTTCTTAGCAGAAAACAACTCTTGCTCGTAGGACAGAAACTGCATGGGATTCAACTCCGTTTAGGACTGGGAAACATACGCTAGCTCGCCTTACAAGAAACACACTCTGCTTTTGAGAAAACAGCACTCTTCTACTCTCCTGTGTTTCCTATAGGGCCAGAACAGTGAGCTTGCTCAGAACAAAAGAACTGTGCTTCCTACACACACGGGGCATATCTAGTTCAACTCTGCTTAGGAAACTGACAAGAACAGTAGCTTCTCTTCAGTCCAATACACTGCACTTGCTGGGAACAGACGCAAGTGCTATTTGCACTGTGTATGGCAATGGGAGCGCAATAGTGACTCTCCTTAGCAGAAAACAACTCTTGCTCGCAGGACCAGAAACTGCATGGGATTCAACTCCGTTTAGGACTGGGAAACAAACGCTAGCTCGCCTTAAAAGAAATACACTCTGCTTTTGAGAAAACAGCACTCTTCTACTCTCCTGTGTTTCCTATAGGGCCAGAACAGTGAGCTTGCTCAGAACAAAAGAACTGTGCTTCCTACACACACGGGGCATATCTAGTTCAACTCTGCTTAGGAAACTGACAAGAACAGTAGCTTCTCTTCAGTCCAATACACTGTACTTGCTGGGAACAGACGCAAGTGCTATTTGCACTGTGTATGGCAATGGGAGCGCAATAGTGAATCTTCTTAGCAGAAAACAACTCTTGCTCGTAGGACCAGAAACTGCATGGGATTCAAGTCCGTTTAGGACTGGGAAACATACGCTAGCTCGCCTTACAAGAAACACACTCTGCTTTTGAGAAAACAGCACTCTTCTACTCTCCTGTGTTTCCTATAGGGCCAGAACAGTGAGCTTGCTCAGAACAAAAGAACTGTGCTTCCTACACACACGGGGCATATCTAGTTCAACTCTGCTTAGGAAACTGACAAGAACAGTAGCTTCTCTTCAGTCCAATACACTGCACTTGCTGGGAACAGACGCAAGTGCTATTTGCACTGTGTATGGCAATGGGAGCGCAATAGTGACTCTCCTTAGCAGAAAACAACTCTTGCTCGTAGGACCAGAAACTGCATGGGATTCAACTCCGTTTAGGACTGGGAAACAAACGCTAGCTCGCCTTACAAGAAACACACTCTGCTTTTGAGAAAACAGCACTCTTCTACTCTGCTGTGTTTCCTATAGGGCCAGAACAGTGAGCTTGCTCAGAACAAAAGAACTGTGCTTCCTACACACACGGGGCATATCTAGTTCAACTCTGCTTAGGAAACTGACAAGAACAGTAGCTTCTCTTCAGTCCAATACACTGCACTTGCTGGGAACAGACGCAAGTGCTATTTGCACTGTGTATGGCAATGGGAGCACAATAGTGACTCTTCTTAGCAGAAAACAACTCTTGCTCGTAGGACCAGAAACTGCATGGGATTCAACTCCGTTTAGGACTGGGAAACATACGCTAGCTCGCCTTACAAGAAACACACTCTGCTTTTGAGAAAACAGCACTCTTCTACTCTCCTGTGTTTCCTATAGGGCCAGAACAGTGAGCTTGCTCAGAACAAAAGAACTGTGCTTCCTACACACACGGGGCATATCTAGTTCAACTTTGCTTAGGAAACTGACAAGAACAGTAGCTTCTCTTCAGTCCAATACACTGCACTTGCTGGGAACAGACGCAAGTGCTATTTGCACTGTGTATGGCAATGGGAGCGCAATAGTGACTCTTCTTAGCAGAAAATAACTCTTGCTCGTAGGACCAGAAACTGCATGGGATTCAACTCCGTTTAGGACTGGGAAACAAACGCTAGCTTGCCTTACAGAAACACACTCTGCTTTTGAGAAAACAGCACTCTTCTACTCTCCTGTGTTTCCTATAGGGCCAGAACAGTGAGCTTGCTCAGAACAAAAGAACTGTGCTTCCTACACACACGGGGCATATCTAGTTCAACTCTGCTTAGGAAACTGACAAGAACAGTAGCTTCTCTTCAGTCCAATACACTGCACTTGCTGGGAACAGACGCAAGTGCTATTTGCACTGTGTATGGCAATGGGAGCGCAATAGTGACTCTTCTTAGCAGAAAACAACTCTTGCTCGTAGGACCAGAAACTGCATGGCATTCAACTCCGTTTAGGACTGGGAAACAAACGCTAGCTCGCCTTACAAGAAACACACTCTGCTTTTGAGAAAACAGCACTCTTCTACTCTCCTGTGTTTCCTATAGGGCCGGAACAGTGAGCTAGCTCAGAACAAAAGAACTGTGCTTCCTACACTCACGGGGCATATCTAGTTCAACTCTGCTTAGGAAACTGACAAGAACAGTAGCTTCTCTTCAGTCCAATACACTGCACTTGCTGGGAACAGACGCAAGTGCTATTTGCACTGTGTATGGCAATGGGAGCGCAATAGTGACTCTTCTTAGCAGAAAACAACTCTTGCTCGTAGGACCAGAAACTGCATGGGATTCAACTCCGTTTAGGACTGGGAAACAAACGCTGGCTCGCCTTACAAGAAACACACTCTGCTTTTGAGAAAACAGCACTCTTCTACTCTCCTGTGTTTCCTATAGGGCCAGAACAGTGAGCTTGCTCAGAACAAAAGAACTGTGCTTCCTACACACACGGGGCATATCTAGTTCAACTCTGCTTAGGAAACTGACAAGAACAGTAGCTTCTCTTCAGTCCAATACATTGCAATTGCTGGGTACAGACGCAAGTGCTATTTGCACTGTGTATGGCAATGGGAGCGCAATAGTGACTCTCCTTAGCAGAAAACAACTCTTGCTCGTAGGACCAGAAACTGCATGGGATTCAACTCCGTTTAGGACTGGGAAACAAACGCTAGCTCGCCTTACAAGAAACACACTCTGCTTTTGAGAAAACAGCACTCTTCTACTCTCCTGTGTTTCCTATAGGGCCAGAACAGTGAGCTTGCTCAGAACAAAAGAACTGTGCTTCCTACACACACGGGGCATATCTAGTTCAACTCTGCTTAGGAAACTGACAAGAACAGTAGCTTGACTTCAGTCCAATACACTGCACTTGCTGGGAACAGACGCAAGTGCTATTTGCACTGTGTATGGCAATGGGAGCGCAATAGTGACTCTTCTTAGCAGAAAACAACTCTTGCTCGTAGGACCAGAAACTGCATGGGATTCAACTCCGTTTAGGACTGGGAAACAAACGCTAGCTGGCCTTACAAGAAACACACTCTGCTTTTGAGAAAACAGCACTCTTTACTCTCCTGTGTTTCCTATAGGGCCAGAACAGTGAGCTTGCTCAGAACAAAAGAACTGTGCTTCCTACACACACGGGGCATATCTAGTTCAACTCTGCTTAGGAAACTGACAAGAACAGTAGCTTCTCTTCAGTCCAATACACTGCACTTGCTGGGAACAGACGCAAGTGCTATTTGCACTGTGTATGGCAATGGGAGCGCAATAGTGACTCTTCTTAGCAGAAAACAACTCTTGCTCGTAGGACCAGAAACTGCATGGGATTCAACTCCGTTTAGGACTGGGAAACAAACGCTAGCTCGCCTTACAAGAAACACACTCTGCTTTTGAGAAAACAGCACTCTTTACTCTCCTGTGTTTCCTATAGGGCCAGAACAGTGAGCTTGCTCAGAACAAAAGAACTGTGCTTCCTACACTCACGGGGCATATCTAGTTCAACTCTGCTTAGGAAACTGACAAGAACAGTAGCTTCTCTTCAGTCCAATACACTGCACTTGCTGGGAACAGACGCAAGTGCTATTGGCACTGTGTATGGCAATGGGAGCACAATAGTGACTCTTCTTATCAGAAAACAACTCTTGCTCGTAGGACCAGAAACTGCATGGGATTCAACTCCGTTTAGGACTGGGAAACAAATGCTAGCTCGCCTTACAAGAAACACACTCTGCTTTTGAGAAAACAGCACTCTTCTACTCTCCTGTGTTTCCTATAGGGCCAGAACAGTGAGCTTACTCAGAACAAAAGAACTGTGCTTCCTACACTCACGGGGCATATCTAGTTCAACTCTGCTTAGGAAACTGACAAGAACAGTAGCTTCTCTTCAGTCCAATACACTGCACTTGCTGGGAACAGACGCAAGTGCTATTTGCACTGTGTATGGCAATGGGAGCGCAATAGTGACTCTCCTTAGCAGAAAACAACTCTTGCTCATAGGACCAGAAACTGCATGGGATTCAACTCCGTTTAGGACTGGGAAACAAACGCTAGCTCGCCTTACAAGAAACACACTCTGCTTTTGAGAAAACAGCACTCTTCTACTCTCCTGTGATTCCTATAGGGCCAGAACAGTGAGCTTGCTCAGAGCAAAAGAACTGTGCTTCCTACACACACGGGGCATATCTCGTTCAACTCTGCTTAGGAAACTGACAAGAACAGTAGCTTCTCTTCAGTCCAATACACTGCACTTGCTGGGAACAGACGCAAGTGCTATTTGCACTGTGTATGGCAATGGGAGCGCAATAGTGACTCTTCTTAGCAGAAAACAACTCTTGCTCATAGGACCAGAAACTGCATGGGATTCAACTCCGTTTAGGACTGGGAAACAAACGCTAGCTCGCCTTACAAGAAACACACTCTGCTTTTGAGAAAACAGCACTCTTCTACTCTCCTGTGTTTCCTATAGGGCCAGAACAGTGAGCTTGCTCAGAACAAAAGAACTGTGCTTCCTACACACACGGGGCATATCTAGTTCAACTCTGCTTAGGAAACCGACAAGAACAGTAGCTTCTCTTCAGTCCAATACACTGCACTTGCTGGGAACAGACGCAAGTGCTATTTGCACTGTGTATGGCAATGGGAGCGCAATAGTGACTCTTCTTAGCAGAAAACAACTCTTGCTCGTAGGACAGAAACTGCATGGGATTCAACTCCGTTTAGGACTGGGAAACATACGCTAGCTCGCCTTACAAGAAACACACTCTGCTTTTGAGAAAACAGCACTCTTCTACTCTCCTGTGTTTCCTATAGGGCCAGAACAGTGAGCTTGCTCAGAACAAAAGAACTGTGCTTCCTACACACACGGGGCATATCTAGTTCAACTCTGCTTAGGAAACTGACAAGAACAGTAGCTTCTCTTCAGTCCAATACACTGCACTTGCTGGGAACAGACGCAAGTGCTATTTGCACTGTGTATGGCAATGGGAGCGCAATAGTGACTCTCCTTAGCAGAAAACAACTCTTGCTCGCAGGACCAGAAACTGCATGGGATTCAACTCCGTTTAGGACTGGGAAACAAACGCTAGCTCGCCTTAAAAGAAATACACTCTGCTTTTGAGAAAACAGCACTCTTCTACTCTCCTGTGTTTCCTATAGGGCCAGAACAGTGAGCTTGCTCAGAACAAAAGAACTGTGCTTCCTACACACACGGGGCATATCTAGTTCAACTCTGCTTAGGAAACTGACAAGAACAGTAGCTTCTCTTCAGTCCAATACACTGTACTTGCTGGGAACAGACGCAAGTGCTATTTGCACTGTGTATGGCAATGGGAGCGCAATAGTGAATCTTCTTAGCAGAAAACAACTCTTGCTCGTAGGACCAGAAACTGCATGGGATTCAAGTCCGTTTAGGACTGGGAAACATACGCTAGCTCGCCTTACAAGAAACACACTCTGCTTTTGAGAAAACAGCACTCTTCTACTCTCCTGTGTTTCCTATAGGGCCAGAACAGTGAGCTTGCTCAGAACAAAAGAACTGTGCTTCCTACACACACGGGGCATATCTAGTTCAACTCTGCTTAGGAAACTGACAAGAACAGTAGCTTCTCTTCAGTCCAATACACTGCACTTGCTGGGAACAGACGCAAGTGCTATTTGCACTGTGTATGGCAATGGGAGCGCAATAGTGACTCTCCTTAGCAGAAAACAACTCTTGCTCGTAGGACCAGAAACTGCATGGGATTCAACTCCGTTTAGGACTGGGAAACAAACGCTAGCTCGCCTTACAAGAAACACACTCTGCTTTTGAGAAAACAGCACTCTTCTACTCTGCTGTGTTTCCTATAGGGCCAGAACAGTGAGCTTGCTCAGAACAAAAGAACTGTGCTTCCTACACACACGGGGCATATCTAGTTCAACTCTGCTTAGGAAACTGACAAGAACAGTAGCTTCTCTTCAGTCCAATACACTGCACTTGCTGGGAACAGACGCAAGTGCTATTTGCACTGTGTATGGCAATGGGAGCACAATAGTGACTCTTCTTAGCAGAAAACAACTCTTGCTCGTAGGACCAGAAACTGCATGGGATTCAACTCCGTTTAGGACTGGGAAACATACGCTAGCTCGCCTTACAAGAAACACACTCTGCTTTTGAGAAAACAGCACTCTTCTACTCTCCTGTGTTTCCTATAGGGCCAGAACAGTGAGCTTGCTCAGAACAAAAGAACTGTGCTTCCTACACACACGGGGCATATCTAGTTCAACTTTGCTTAGGAAACTGACAAGAACAGTAGCTTCTCTTCAGTCCAATACACTGCACTTGCTGGGAACAGACGCAAGTGCTATTTGCACTGTGTATGGCAATGGGAGCGCAATAGTGACTCTTCTTAGCAGAAAATAACTCTTGCTCGTAGGACCAGAAACTGCATGGGATTCAACTCCGTTTAGGACTGGGAAACAAACGCTAGCTTGCCTTACAGAAACACACTCTGCTTTTGAGAAAACAGCACTCTTCTACTCTCCTGTGTTTCCTATAGGGCCAGAACAGTGAGCTTGCTCAGAACAAAAAAACTGTGCTTCCTACACACACGGGGCATATCTAGTTCAACTCTGCTTAGGAAACTGACAAGAACAGTAGCTTCTCTTCAGTCCAATACACTGCACTTGCTGGGAACAGACGCAAGTGCTATTTGCACTGTGTATGGCAATGGGAGCGCAATAGTGACTCTTCTTAGCAGAAAACAACTCTTGCTCGTAGGACCAGAAACTGCATGGGATTCAACTCCGTTTAGGACTGGGAAACAAACGCTAGCTCGCCTTACAAGAAACACACTCTGCTTTTGAGAAAACAGCACTCTTCTACTCTCCTGTGTTTCCTATAGGGCCAGAACAGTGAGCTTGCTCAGAACAAAAGAACTGTGCTTCCTACACACACGGGGCATATCTAGTTCAACTCTGCTTAGGAAACTGACAAGAACAGTAGCTTCTCTTCAGTCCAATACACTGCACTTGCTGGGAACAGACGCAAGTGCTATTTGCACTGTGTATGGCAATGGGAGCGCAATAGTGACTCTTCTTAGCAGAAAACAACTCTTGCTCGTAGGACCAGAAACTGCATGGGATTCAACTCCGTTTAGGACTGGGAAACAAACGCTAGCTCGCCTTACAAGAAACACACTCTGCTTTTGAGAAAACAGCACTCTTCTACTCTCCTGTGTTTCCTATAGGGCCGGAACAGTGAGCTAGCTCAGAACAAAAGAACTGTGCTTCCTACACTCACGGGGCATATCTAGTTCAACTCTGCTTAGGAAACTGACAAGAACAGTAGCTTCTCTTCAGTCCAATACACTGCACTTGCTGGGAACAGACGCAAGTGCTATTTGCACTGTGTATGGCAATGGGAGCGCAATAGTGACTCTTCTTAGCAGAAAACAACTCTTGCTCGTAGGACCAGAAACTGCATGGGATTCAACTCCGTTTAGGACTGGGAAACAAACGCTGGCTCGCCTTACAAGAAACACACTCTGCTTTTGAGAAAACAGCACTCTTCTACTCTCCTGTGTTTCCTATAGGGCCAGAACAGTGAGCTTGCTCAGAACAAAAGAACTGTGCTTCCTACACACACGGGGCATATCTAGTTCAACTCTGCTTAGGAAACTGACAAGAACAGTAGCTTCTCTTCAGTCCAATACATTGCAATTGCTGGGTACAGACGCAAGTGCTATTTGCACTGTGTATGGCAATGGGAGCGCAATAGTGACTCTCCTTAGCAGAAAACAACTCTTGCTCGTAGGACCAGAAACTGCATGGGATTCAACTCCGTTTAGGACTGGGAAACAAACGCTAGCTCGCCTTACAAGAAACACACTCTGCTTTTGAGAAAACAGCACTCTTCTACTCTCCTGTGTTTCCTATAGGGCCAGAACAGTGAGCTTGCTCAGAACAAAAGAACTGTGCTTCCTACACACACGGGGCATATCTAGTTCAACTCTGCTTAGGAAACTGACAAGAACAGTAGCTTGACTTCAGTCCAATACACTGCACTTGCTGGGAACAGACGCAAGTGCTATTTGCACTGTGTATGGCAATGGGAGCGCAATAGTGACTCTTCTTAGCAGAAAACAACTCTTGCTCGTAGGACCAGAAACTGCATGGGATTCAACTCCGTTTAGGACTGGGAAACAAACGCTAGCTGGCCTTACAAGAAACACACTCTGCTTTTGAGAAAACAGCACTCTTTACTCTCCTGTGTTTCCTATAGGGCCAGAACAGTGAGCTTGCTCAGAACAAAAGAACTGTGCTTCCTACACTAACGGGGCATATCTAGTTCAACTCTGCTTAGGAAACTGACAAGAACAGTAGCTTCTCTTCAGTCCAATACACTGCACTTGCTGGGAACAGACGCAAGTGCTATTGGCACTGTGTATGGCAATGGGAGCACAATAGTGACTCTTCTTATCAGAAAACAACTCTTGCTCGTAGGACCAGAAACTGCATGGGATTCAACTCCGTTTAGGACTGGGAAACAAATGCTAGCTCGCCTTACAAGAAACACACTCTGCTTTTGAGAAAACAGCACTCTTCTACTCTCCTGTGTTTCCTATAGGGCCAGAACAGTGAGCTTACTCAGAACAAAAGAACTGTGCTTCCTACACTCACGGGGCATATCTAGTTCAACTCTGCTTAGGAAACTGACAAGAACAGTAGCTTCTCTTCAGTCCAATACACTGCACTTTCTGGGAACAGACGCAAGTGCTATTTGCACTGTGTATGGCAATGGGAGCGCAATAGTGACTCTCCTTAGCAGAAAACAACTCTTGCTCGTAGGACCAGAAACTGCATGGGATTCAACTCCGTTTAGGACTGGGAAACAAACGCTAGCTCGCCTTACAAGAAACACACTCTGCTTTTGAGAAAACAGCACTCTTCTACTCTCCTGTGTTTCCTATAGGGCCAGAACAGTGAGCTTGCTCAGAATAAAAGAACTGTGCTTCCTACACACACGGGGCATATCTCGTTCAACTCTGCTTAGGAAACTGACAAGAACAGTAGCTTCTCTTCAGTCCAATACACTGCACTTGCTGGGAACAGACGCAAGTGCTATTTGCACTGTGTATGGCAATGGGAGCGCAATAGTGACTCTTCTTAGCAGAAAACAACTCTTGCTCGTAGGACCAGAAACTGCATGGGATTCAATTCCGTTTAGGACTGGGAAACAAACGCTAGCTCGCCTTACAAGAAACACACTCTGCTTTTGAGAAAACAGCACTCTTCTACTCTCCTGTGTTTCCTATAGGGCCAGAACAGTGAGCTTGCTCAGAACAAAAGAACTGTGCTTCCTACACACACGGGGCATATCTAGTTCAACTCTGCTTAGGAAACTGACAAGAACAGTAGCTTCTCTTCAGTCCAATACACTGCACTTGCTGGGAACAGACGCAAGTGCTATTTGCACTGTGTATGGCAATGGGAGCGCAATAGTGACTCTTCTTAGCAGAAAACAACTCTTGCTCGTAGGACCAGAAACTGCATGGGATTCAACTCCGTTTAGGACTGGGAAACAAACGCTAGCTCGCCTTACAAGAAACACACTCTGCTTTTGAGAAAACAGCACTCTTCTACTCTCCTGTGTTTCCTATAGGGCCAGAACAGTGAGCTTGCTCAGAACAAAAGAACTGTGCTTCCTACACACACGGGGCATATCTAGTTCAACTCTGCTTAGGAAACTGACAAGAACAGTAGCTTCTCTTCAGTCCAATACACTGCACTTGCTGGGAACAGACGCAAGTGCTATTTGCACTGTGTATGGCAATGGGAGCGCAATAGTGACTCTTCTTAGCAGAAAACAACTCTTGCTCGTAGGACCAGAAACTGCATGGGATTCAACTCCGTTTAGGACTGGGAAACAAACGCTAGCTCGCCTTACAAGAAACACACTCTGCTTTTGAGAAAACAGCACTCTTCTACTCTCCTGTGTTTCCTATAGGGCCAGAACAGTGAGCTTGCTCAGAACAAAAGAACTGTGCTTCCTACACACACGGGGCATATCTAGTTCAACTCTGCTTAGGAAACTGACAAGAACAGTAGCTTCTCTTCAGTCCAATACACTGCACTTGCTGGGAACAGACGCAAGTGCTATTTGCACTGTGTATGGCAATGGGAGCGCAATAGTGACTCTTCTTAGCAGAAAACAACTCTTGCTCGTAGGACCAGAAACGGCATGGGATTCAACTCCGTTTAGGACTGGGAAACAAACGCTAGCTCGCCTTACAAGAAACACACTCTGCTTTTGAGAAAACAGCACTCTTCTACTCTCCTGTGTTTCCTATAGGGCCAGAACAGTGAGCTTGCTCAGAACAAAAGAACTGTGCTTCCTACACACACGGGGCATATCTAGTTCAACTCTGCTTAGGAA
The DNA here is from genome assembly GCF_949786415.1 of Peromyscus eremicus. NCBI lineage: Eukaryota > Metazoa > Chordata > Mammalia > Rodentia > Cricetidae > Peromyscus > Peromyscus eremicus. Next base: position 5,889 of record NW_026737027.1, on the reverse strand, counting down.
ACTGACAAGCACAGTAGCTTCTCTTCAGTCCAATACACTGCACTTTCTGGGAACAGACGCAAGTGCTATTTGCACTGTGTATGGCAATGGGAGCGCAATAGTGACTCTCCTTAGCAGAAAACAACTCTTGCTCGTAGGACCAGAAACTGCATGGGATTCAACTCCGTTTAGGACTGGGAAACAAACGCTAGCTCGCCTTACAAGAAACACACTCTGCTTTTGAGAAAACAGCACTCTTCTACTCTCCTGTGTTTCCTATAGGGCCAGAACAGTGAGCTTGCTCAGAATAAAAGAACTGTGCTTCCTACACACACGGGGCATATCTAGTTCAACTCTGCTTAGGAAACTGACAAGAACAGTAGCTTCTCTTCAGTCCAATACACTGCACTTGCTGGGAACAGACGCAAGTGCTATTTGCACTGTATATGGCAATGGGAGCGCAATAGTGACTCTTCTTAGCAGAAAACAACTCTTGCTCGTAGGACCAGAAACTGCATGGGATTCAACTCCGTTTAGGACTGGGAAACAAACGCTAGCTCGCCTTACAAGAAACACACTCTGCTTTTGAGAAAACAGCACTCTTCTACTCTCCTGTGTTTCCTATAGGGCCAGAACAGTGAGCTTGCTCAGAACAAAAGAACTGTGCTTCCTACACACACGGGGCATATCTAGTTCAACTCTGCTTAGGAAACTGACAAGAACAGTAGCTTCTCTTCAGTCCAATACACTGCACTTGCTGGGAACAGACGCAAGTGCTATTTGCACTGTGTATGGCAATGGGAGCGCAATAGTGACTCTTCTTAGCAGAAAACAACTCTTGCTCGTAGGACCAGAAACTGCATGGGATTCAACTCCCTTTAGGACTGGGAAACAAACGCTAGCTCGCCTTACAAGAAACACACTCTGCTTTTGAGAAAACAGCACTCTTCTACTCTCCTGTGTTTCCTATAGGGCCAGAACAGTGAGCTTGCTCAGAACAAAAGAACTGTGCTTCCTACACACACGGGGCATATCTAGTTCAACTCTGCTTAGGAAACTGACAAGAACAGTAGCTTCTCTTCAGTCCAATACACTGCACTTGCTGGGAACAGACGCAAGTGCTATTTGCACTGTGTATGGCAATGGGAGCGCAATAGTGACTCTTCTTAGCAGAAAACAACTCTTGCTCGTAGGACCAGAAACGGCATGGGATTCAACTCCGTTTAGGACTGGGAAACAAACGCTAGCTCGCCTTACAAGAAACACACTCTGCTTTTGAGAAAACAGCACTCTTCTACTCTCCTGTGTTTCCTATAGGGCCAGAACAGTGAGCTTGCTCAGAACAAAAGAACTGTGCTTCCTACACACACGGGGCATATCTAGTTCAACTCTGCTTAGGAAACTGACAAGCACAGTAGCTTCTCTTCAGTCCAATACACTGCACTTGCTGGGAACAGACGCAAGTGCTATTTGCACTGTGTATGGCAATGGGAGCGCAATAGTGACTCTCCTTAGCAGAAAACAACTCTTGCTCGTAGGACCAGAAACTGCATGGGATTCAATTCCGTTTAGGACTGGGAAACAAACGCTAGCTCGCCTTACAAGAAACACACTCTGCTTTTGAGAAAACAGCACTCTTCTACTCTCCTGTGTTTCCTATAGGGCCAGAACAGTGAGCTTGCTCAGAACAAAAGAACTGTGCTTCCTACACACACGGGGCATATCTAGTTCAACTCTGCTTAGGAAACTGACAAGAACAGTAGCTTCTCTTCAGTCCAATACACTGCACTTGCTGGGAACAGACGCAAGTGCTATTTGCACTGTGTATGGCAATGGGAGCGCAATAGTGACTCTTCTTAGCAGAAAACAACTCTTGCTCGTAGGACCAGAAACTGCATGGGATTCAACTCCGTTTAGGACTGGGAAACAAACGCTAGCTTGCCTTACAAGAAACACACTCTGCTTTTGAGAAAACAGCACTCTTCTACTCTCCTGTGTTTCCTATAGGGCCAGAACAGTGAGCTTGCTCAGAACAAAAGAACTGTGCTTCCTACACACACGGGGCATATCTAGTTCAACTCTGCTTAGGAAACTGACAAGAACAGTAGCTTCTCTTCAGTCCAATACACTGCACTTGCTGGGAACAGACGCAAGTGCTATTTGCACTGTGTATGGCAATGGGAGCGCAATAGTGACTCTTCTTAGCAGAAAACAACTCTTGCTCGTAGGACCAGAAACTGCATGGGATTCAACTCCGTTTAGGACTGGGAAACAAACGCTAGCTCGCCTTACAAGAAACACACTCTGCTTTTGAGAAAACAGCACTCTTCTACTCTCCTGTGTTTCCTATAGGGCCAGAACAGTGAGCTTGCTCAGAACAAAAGAACTGTGCTTCCTACACACACGGGGCATATCTAGTTCAACTCTGCTTAGGAAACTGACAAGAACAGTAGCTTCTCTTCAGTCCAATACACTGCACTTGCTGGGAACAGACGCAAGTGCTATTTGCACTGTGTATGGCAATGGGAGCGCAATAGTGACTCTCCTTAGCAGAAAACAACTCTTGCTTGTAGGACCAGAAACTGCATTGGATTCAACTCCGTTTAGGACTGGGAAACAAACGCTAGCTCGCCTTACAAGAAACACACTCTGCTTTTGAGAAAACAGCACTCTTCTACTCTCCTGTGTTTCCTATAGGGCCAGAACAGTGAGCTTGCTCAGAACAAAAGAACTGTGCTTCCTACACACACGGGGCATATCTAGTTCAACTCTGCTTAGGAAACTGACAAGAACAGTAGCTTCTCTTCAGTCCAATACACTGCACTTGCTGGGAACAGACGCAAGTGCTATTTGCACTGTGTATGGCAATGGGAGCGCAATAGTGACTCTTCTTAGCAGAAAACAACTCTTGCTCGTAGGACCAGAAACTGCATGGGATTCAACTCCGTTTAGGACTGGGAAACAAACGCTAGCTCGCCTTACAAGAAACACACTCTGCTTTTGAGAAAACAGCACTCTTCTACTCTCCTGTGTTTCCTATAGGGCCAGAACAGTGAGCTTGCTCAGAACAAAAGAACTGTGCTTCCTACACACACGGTGCATATCTAGTTCAACTCTGCTTAGGAAACTGACAAGAACAGTAGCTTCTCTTCAGTCCAATACACTGCACTTGCTGGGAACAGACGCAAGTGCTATTTGCACTGTGTATGGCAATGGGAGCGCAATAGTGACTCTTCTTAGCAGAAAACAACTCTTGCTCATAGGACCAGAAACTGCATGGCATTCAACTCCGTTTAGGACTGGGAAACAAACGCTAGCTCGCCTTACAAGAAACACACTCTGCTTTTGAGAAAACAGCACTCTTCTACTCTCCTGTGTTTCCTATAGGGCCAGAACAGTGAGCTTGCTCAGAACAAAAGAACTGTGCTTCCTACACACACGGGGCATATCTAGTTCAACTCTGCTTAGGAAACTGACAAGAACAGTAGCTTGACTTCAGTCCAATACACTGCACTTGCTGGGAACAGACGCAAGTGCTATTTGCACTGTGTATGGCAATGGGAGCGCAATAGTGACTCTTCTTAGCAGAAAACAACTCTTGCTCGTAGGACCAGAAACTGCATGGGATTCAACTCCGTTTAGGACTGGGAAACAAACGCTAGCTCGCCTTACAAGAAACACACTCTGCTTTTGAGAAAACAGCACTCTTTACTCTCCTTTGTTTCCTATAGGGCCAGAACAGTGAGCTTGCTCAGAACAAAAGAACTGTGCTTCCTACACTCACGGGGCATATCTAGTTCAACTCTGCTTAGGAAACTGACAAGAACAGTAGCTTCTCTTCAGTCCAATACACTGCACTTGCTGGGAACAGACGCAAGTGCTATTGGCACTGTGTATGGCAATGGGAGCACAATAGTGACTCTTCTTATCAGAAAACAACTCTTGCTCGTAGGACCAGAAACTGCATGGGATTCAACTCCGTTTAGGACTGGGAAACAAATGCTAGCTCGCCTTACAAGAAACACACTCTGCTTTTGAGAAAACAGCACTCTTCTACTCTCCTGTGTTTCCTATAGGGCCAGAACAGTGAGCTTACTCAGAACAAAAGAACTGTGCTTCCTACACTCACGGGGCATATCTAGTTCAACTCTGCTTAGGAAACTGACAAGAACAGTAGCTTCTCTTCAGTCCAATACACTGCACTTGCTGGGAACAGACGCAAGTGCTCTTTGCACTGTGTATGGCAATGGGAGCGCAATAGTGACTCTTCTTAGCAGAAAATAACTCTTGCTCGTAGGACCAGAAACTGCATGGGATTCAACTCCGTTTAGGACTGGGAAACAAACACTAGCTTGCCTTACAAGAAACACACTCTGCTTTTGAGAAAACAGCACTCTTCTACTCTCCTGTGTTTCCTATAGGGCCAGAACAGTGAGCTTGCTCAGAACAAAAGAACTGTACTTCCTACACACACGGGGCATATCTAGTTCAACTCTGCTTAGGAAACTGACAAGAACAGTAGCTTCTCTTCAGTCCAATACACTGCACTTGCTGGGAACAGACGCAAGTGCTATTTGCACTGTGTATGGCAATGGGAGCGCAATAGTGACTCTTCTTAGCAGAAAACAACTCTTGCTCGTAGGACCAGAAACTGCATGGGATTCAACTCCGTTTAGGACTGGGAAACAAACGCTAGCTCGCCTTACAAGAAACACACTCTGCTTTTGAGAAAACAGCACTCTTCTACTCTCCTGTGTTTATAGGGCCAGAACAGTGAGCTTGCTCAGAACAAAAGAACTGTGCTTCCTACACACACGGGGCATATCTAGTTCAACTCTGCTTAGGAAACTGACAAGAACAGTAGCTTCTCTTCAGTCCAATACACTGCACTTGCTGGGAACAGACGCAAGTGCTATTTGCACTGTGTATGGCAATGGGAGCGCAATAGTGACTCTTCTTAGCAGAAAACAACTCTTGCTCATAGGACCAGAAACTGCATGGGATTCAACTCCGTTTAGGACTGGGAAACAAACGCTAGCTCGCCTTACAAGAAACACACTCTGCTTTTGAGAAAACAGCACTCTTCTACTCTCCTGTGTTTCCTATAGGGCCAGAACAGTGAGCTTGCTCAGAACAAAAGAACTGTGCTTCCTACACACACGGGGCATATCTAGTTCAACTCTGCTTAGGAAACTGACAAGAACAGTAGCTTCTCTTCAGTCCAATACACTGCACTTGCTGGGAACAGACGCAAGTGCTATTTGCACTGTGTATGGCAATGGGAGCGCAATAGTGACTCTCCTTTGCAGAAAACAACTCTTGCTCGTAGGACCAGAAACTGCATTGGATTCAACTCCGTTTAGGACTGGGAAACAAACGCTAGCTCGCCTTACAAGAAACACACTCTGCTTTTGAGAAAACAGCACTCTTCTACTCTCTTGTGTTTCCTATAGGGCCAGAACAGTGAGCTTGCTCAGAGCAAAAGAACTGTGCTTCCTACACTCACGGGGCATATCTAGTTCAACTCTGCTTAGGAAACTGACAAGAACAGTAGCTTCTCTTCAGTCCAATACACTGCACTTGCTGGGAACAGACGCAAGTGCTATTTGCACTGTGTATGGCAATGGGAGCGCAATAGTGACTCTTCTTAGCAGAAAACAACTCTTGCTCGTAGGACCAGAAACTGCATGGGATTCAACTCCGTTTAGGACTGGGAAACAAACGCTAGCTCGCCTTACAAGAAACACACTCTGCTTTTGAGAAAACAGCACTCTTCTACTCTCCTGTGTTTCCTATAGGGCCAGAACAGTGAGCTTGCTCAGAACAAAAGAACTGTGCTTCCTACACACACGGGGCATATCTAGTTCAACTCTGCTTAGGAAACTGACAAGAACAGTAGCTTCTCTTCAG
>NW_026737026.1:0-52498 GCF_949786415.1 Peromyscus eremicus | reverse complement strand
GCTCAGAACGAAACAACTGTGCTTCCTACACACGGGCCATATCTAGTTCAACTCTGCTTAGGAAACTGACAAGAACAGTAGCTCCTATTCTGTCCAATACACTGTACTTGCAAAGATCAGTAGCGAGTATTGTTTGCACTGTGTATGGCAATGGGAGCGCAATAGTGACTCTTTGCACCAGAAAACAACTCTTGCTCATAGGACCAGAAACTGCATGTAATTCAACTCCATTTAGGACTGGGAAACAAACGCTAGCTCACCTTACAAGAAACACACTCTGCTTTTGAGAAAAGAGCACTCTTCTACTCTTCTGTGTTTCCTATTAGGCCAGAACAGTGAGCATGCTCAGAACAAAAGAACTGTGCTTCCTACACACATGGGCCATATCTAGTTCAACTCTGCTTATGAAACTGACAAGAACAGTAGCTCCTCTTGAGTCCAATACACTGTACTTTCTGGGAACAGACGTGAGTGCTATTTGCCCTGTTTATGGCAAAGGGAGCACAATAGTGACTTTCCTTACCAGAAAACATCCCTTGCTCGTAGGACCAAAAACTGCATGTGATTCAAATCCATTTAGGACTGGGAAACAAACGCTAGCTCGCCTTACAAGAAACACACTCTGCTTTTGAGAAAAGAGCACTCTTCTACTCTACTGAGATTCCTTTAGGGCCAGGACAGTGAGCTTGCTCAGAACAAAAGAACTGTGCTTCCTACACACAAGGGCAATATCTAGTTCAACTCTGCTTAGGAAACTGACAAGAACAGTAGTTCCTCTTCAGTCCAATACACTGTACTTGCTGGGAACAGAAGTGAGTGCTATTTGTACTGTGTAAGGCAAAGGGAGCACAATAGTGACTTTCCTCATCAGAAAACATCCCTTGTTCGTAGGACCAAAAACTGCATGTGATTCAACTCTATTTAGGACTGGGAAACAAACGCTAGCTCACCTTACAAGAAACACACTCTGCTTTAGAGAAAAGAGCACTCTTCTACTCTTCTGTGTTTCCTATAGGGCCAAAAGAGTGAGCTTGCTCAGAACAAAAGAACTGTGCTTCCTACACACACGGGCCATATCTAGTTCAACTCTGCTTAGGAAACTGACAAGAACAGTAGCTCCTCTTCCGTCCAATACACTGTACTTGCTGGGAGCAGACGCGAGTGCTATTTGCACTGTGTAAGGCAAAGGGAGCACAAAAGTGACTTTCCTTACCAGAAAACATCTTTTGTTCGTAGGTCCAAAAACTGCATGTGATTCAACTCCATTTAGGACTGGGAAACAAACGCTAGCTCACCTTACAAGAAACACACTCTGCTTTAGAGAAAAGAGCACTCTTCTACTATACTGTGTTTCCTATGGGGACAGTATAGTGAGCTTGCTCAGAACAAAAGAACTGTGCTTCCTACACACACGGGCCATATCTAGTTCAACTCTGCTTAGGAAACTGACAAGAACAGTAGCTCCTCTTCAGTCCAATACACTGTACATGCTGGGAACAGACGCCAGTGCTATCTGCACAGTTTATGGCAAAGGGAGCGCAATAGTGACTTTCATTACCAGAAAACATCCCTTGCTTGTAGGACCAGAAACTGTATGGGATTCAACTCCATTTAGGACTGGGAAAAAAACAATAGATCACCTTACAAGAAACACACTCTGCTTTTGAGAAAAGAGCACTCTTCTACTCTACTGTGTTTCCTATAGTGCCAGAACAGTGAGCTTGCTCAGAACAAAAGAACTGTGCTTCCTACACACATGGGCCATATCTAGTTCAACTTGGCTTAGTAAAATGACAAGAACAGTAGCTCCTCTTCAGTCCAATACACTGTACTTTCTGGGAACAGACGTGAGTGCTATTTGCACTGTTTATGGCAAATGGAGCACAATAGTGACTTTCCTTACCAGAAAACATCCCTTGCTCGTAGGACCTAAAACTGCATGTGATTCAACTCATTTAGGACTGGGAAACAAACGCTAGCTCGCCTTACAAGAAACAAACTCTGCTTTTGAGAATAGAGCACTCTTCTACTCTACTGTGTTTCCTACAGGGCCAAAACAGTGAGCTTGCTCAGAACAAAAAAACTGTGCTTCCTACACACACACGCTATATCTAGTTCAACTATGCTTATGAAACTGACAAGAACAGTAGCTCCTCTTCAGTCCAATACACTGTACTTGCTGGGAGCAGACGCGAGTTCTATTTGCACTGTGTATGGCAAAGGGAGCACAATAGTGACTTTCCTTACCAGAAAACATCCTTGCTCGTAGGACCTAAAACTGCATGGGATTCAACTCTGTTTAGGACTGGGAAACAAACGCTAGCTCACCTTACAAGAAATACACTCTGCTTTAGAGAAAAGAGCACTCTTCTACTCTATTGTGTTTCCTATAGGCCAAAACAGTGAGCTTGCTCAGAACAAAAGAACTGTGCTTCCTACACACACGGGCCATATCTAGTTCAACTCTGCTTAGGAAACTGACAAGAACAGTAGCTCCTCTTCTGTCCAATACACTGTACTTGCTGGGAGCAGACACGAGTGCTATTTGCACTGTTTGGCAATGGGAGCGCAATAGTGACTCTTCTTACCAGAAAACAACTCTTGCTTGTAGGACCAGAAACTGCATGTGATTCAACTCCGTTTCTGACTTGGAAAAAAACACCAGCTAGCCTTACAAGAAAAACACTCTGCTTTTCAGAAAAGAGCACTATTCTACTCTACTGTGTTTCCTATGGGGCCTGAAAATTGAGCTTTCTCAGAACAAAAGAACTGTGCTTCACACACACGGGCCATATCTAGTTCAACTCTGCTTAGGAAACTGACAAGAAGGGTAGCTCCTCTTCTGTCCAATACACTGTACTTGCTGGGAACAGACTCGAGTGCTATTTGCACTGTGTATGGCAATGGTAGCACAATAGTGACTCTCCTTACCAGAAAACAACTCTTGCTCGTAAGTCTAGAAACTGCATGGGATTCAACTCCATTTAAGACTGGGAAACAAACGCTACCTCGCCTTACAAGAAACACACTCTGCTTTTGAGAAACGAGCACTCTTCTACTTTACTGTGTTTCCTATATGGCCAGAACAGTGAGCTTGCTCAGAACAAAAGAACTGTGCTTCCTACACACACGGGCCATATCTAGTTCAACTCTTCTTAGGAAACTGACAAGAACAGTAGCTCCTCTTCAGTCCAATACACTGTACTTGCTGGAACAGACGTGAGTGCTATTTGCACTGTTTATGGCAAAGGGAGCACAATAGTGACTTTAATTACCAGAAAACATCCCTTGCTCGTAGGACCTAAAACTGCATGGGATTCAACTCCGTTTAGGACTGGGAAACAAACGCTAGCTCACCTTACAAGAAACACACTCTGCTTTAGAGAAAAGAGCACTCTTCTACTCTACTGTGTTTCCTATAGGGCCAAACAGTGAGCTTGCTCAGAACAAAAGAACTGTGCTTCCTACACACACGGGCCATATCTAGTTCAACTCTGCTTAGGAAACTGACAAGAACAGTAGCTCCTCTTCCGTCCAATACACTGTACTTGCTGGGAGCAGACGAGAGTGCTATTTGCACTGTTTGGCAATTGGAGCGCAATAGTGACTCTTCTTACCAGAAAACAACTCTTGCTCCTAGGAACAGAAACTGCATGTGATTCAACTCCATTTATGACTGGGAAACAAATGCTAGCTCGCCTTACAAGAATCACACTCTGCTTTTGAGAAAAAAACACTCTTCTACTCTACTATGTTTCCCATAGCGCCAGAACAGTGAGCTTGCTCAGAACAAAAGAAGTGTACTTCCTACACACACGGGCCATATCTAGTTCAACTCTGCTTAGGAAACACAGAAGAACAGTAGATCCTCTTCAGTCCAATACACTGTACATGCTGGGAAGAGACGCCAGTGCTATTTACCCTGTGTATGACAATGGGAACGCAATAGTGACTCTTCTAACCAGAAAACAACTCTTGCTCCTAGGATCAGAAACTGCATGTGATTCAACTCCATTTAGGACTGGGAAACAAACGCTAGCTCGCCTTACAAGAAACACACTCTGCTTTTGAGAAAAGAGCACTCTTCTACTCTACTGTGTTTCCTATGGGGTCCGAACAGTGAGCTTGCTCAGAACAAAACAACTGTGCTTCCTACACACGGGCCATATCTAGTTCAACTCTGCTTAGGAAACTGACAAGAACAGTATCTCCTATTCTGTCCAATACACTGTACTTGCAAAGATCAGTAGCGAGTGTTGTTTGCACTGTGTATGGCAATGGGAGCGCAATAGTGACTCTTTGCACCAGAAACTGCATGTAATTCATCTCCATTTAGGACTGGGAAACAAACGCTAGCTCACCTTACAAGAAACACACTCTGCTTTTGAGAAAAGAGCACTCTTCTACTCTTCTGTGTTTCCTATAGGGCCAGAACAGTGAGCTTGCTCAGAACAAAAGAACTGTGCTTCCTACACACATGGGCCATATCTAATACAACTCTGCTTATGAAACTGACAAGAACAGTAGCTCCTCTTCAGTCCAATACACTGTAATTTCTGAGAACAGACGTGAGTGCTCTTTGCACTGTTTATGGCAAAGGGAGCACAATAGTGACTCTTCTTATGAGAAAACAACTCTTGATGGTAGGACCAGAAACTGCATGGGATTCAACTCTATTTAGGACTGGGAAACAAACGATAGCTCGACTTACAAGAAACACACTCTGGATTGAGAAAGGAGCACTATCAAACTCTAATGTGTTTCCTATAGGGCCGGAAAAGTGAGCATTCTCAGAACAAAAGAACTGTGCTTCCTACACACACGATCCATATCTAGTTAAACTCTGCTTAGGAAACTGACAAGAACAGTAGATCCTCTTCAGTCCAATACACTGTACATGCCGGGAACAGATGCCAGTGTGATTTGCCCTGTGAATGACAATGGGAGCACAATAGTGACTCTTCTTACCAGATAACAACTCTTGCTCTTAAGACAAGAAACTGCATGTGATTCAACTCCATTTAGGACTGGGAAACAAATGCTAGCTCGCTTTACAAGAAACACACTCTGCTTTTGAGAAAAGAGCACTGTTCTACTCTACTGTGGTTCCTATGGGGTCTGAACAGTGAGCCTGCTCAGAACAAAAGAACAGTGCTTCCTACACACAGGGGCAATATCTAGTTCAACACTGCTTAGGAAACTGACAAGAACAGTAGCTCCGCTTCATTCAATACACTGTACTTGCTGGGAACAGACGCCAGTGCTATTGCACTGTGTATGGCAATGCGAGCGCAATAATGACTTTCCTTACCAGAAAACAACTCTTGCTCATAGGACCAAAAACTGCATGTGATTCAACTCCATTTAGGACTGGGAAACAAACGCTAGCTCGCCTTACAAGAAACACACTCTGCTTTTGAGAAAAGAGCACTCTTCTACTCTTCTGTGTTTCCTATGTGGTCTGAACAGTGAGCTTGCTCAGAATAAAAGAACTGTGCTTCCTACACACAGGGGCCATATCTAGTTCAACTCTGCTTAGGAAACCGACAAGAACAGTAGCTCTGCTTCAGTCCAATACACTGTACTTGCTGGGAACAGATGCGAGTGTTATTTGCACTGTGTATGGAAATGGGAGCACAATAGTGACTTTCCCTACCAGAAAACAAATCTTGTTCATAGGACCAAAAACTGCATGTGATTCAACTCCATTTAGAACTGGGAAACAAACGCTAGCTCGCCTTTCATGAAACACACTATGCTTTTGAGAAAAGAGCACTCTTCTACTCTAGTGTGTTTCCTATAGGGCCAGAACAGTGAGTTTGGTCAGAACAAAAGAACTGTGCTTCCAACAAATACGGCCATATCTAGTTCAATTCTGCTTAGGAAACTGACAAGAACAGTAGATCCTCTTCAGTCCAATACACTGTACATGCTGGGAACAGACGCCAGTGCTATTTGGCCTGTGTATGACAATGGAGCACAATAGTGACTCTTCTTACCAGAAAAAAACTCTTGCTCGTAGGACAAGAAACTGCATGTGATTCAACTCCATTTAGGATTGGGAAACAAACGCTAGCTCGCCTTACAAGAAACACACTCTGCTTTTGAGAAAAGAGCACTCTTCTACTCTACTGTGTGTCCTATGAGGACAGAACAGTGAGCTTGCTCAGAACAACAGAACTGTGCTTCCTCCACACACGGGCCATATCTAGTTCAACTCTGCTTAGGAAACTGACAAGAACAGTAGATCCTCTTCAGTCCAATACACTGTACTTGCTGGGAACAGATGCGAGTGCTATTTGTTCTGTGTATGGCAATGGGAGTCCAATAGTGACTTTCCTTACCAGAAAACAACTCTTGTTGTTAGGACCAGAAACTGCATGTGATTCAACTCCCGTTAGGACTGGGAAACAAACGCTAGCTCGCCTTACAAGAAACACACTCTGCTTTTGAGAAAAGAGCACTCTTCTACTCTACTGTGTTTCCTATAGGGCCAGAACAGTGAGTTTGCTCAGAACAAAAGCACTGTGCTTCCTACAAATACGGCCATATCTAGTTCAATTCTCCTTAGGAAACTGACAAGAACAGTAGATCCTCTTCAGTCCAATACACTGTACATGCTGGGAACTGACGCCAGTGCTATTTGCCCTGTGTATGACAATGGGAGCGCAATAGTGACTCTTCTTACCAGAAAACAACTCTTGCTCGTAGTACCAAAAACAGGATGTGATTCAACTACACTTAGGACTGGGAAAGAAACACCAGCTTGCCTTACATGAAACACACTCTGCTGTTGAGAAAAGAGCACTCTTCTACTTTACTGTGTTTCCTATGGGGTCCGAACAGTGACCTTGCTCAGAACAGAAGAACTGTGCTTCCTCTACACACGGGCCATATCTAGTTCAACTCTGCTTAGGATACTGACAAGAACGGTAGCTCCTCTTCAGTCCAATACACTGTATTAGCTGGGAACAGACGCGAGTGCTATTTGCACTGTGTATGGCAATAGGAGCGCAATAGTGACTTTTCTTATCGGAAAACACCTCTTGCTCATAGGACCAGAAACTGCATGGGATTCAACTCCATTTCTGACTGGAAACAAACACTAGTTCGCCTTACAAGAAACACACTCTGCTTTTGAGAAAAGAGCACTCTTCTACTCTTCTGTGTTTCCTATGTGGTCCGAACAGTGAGCTTGCTCAGAACAAAAGAACTGTGCTTCCTACACACAGGGGCCATATCTAGGTCAACTCTGCTTAGGAAACTGACAAGAACAGTAGCTCCACTTCAGTCCAATACACTCTACTTGCTGGGAACAGATGCGAGTGCTATTTGCACTGTGTATGGAAATGGGAGCGCAATAGTGACTTTCCTTACCAGAAAACAAATCTTGCTCATAGGAGCAAAAACTGCATGTGATTCAACTCCATTTAGGTCAGGGAAACAAACGCTAGCTCGCCTTTCAAGAAACACACTCTGCTTTTGAGAAAAGAGCACTCTTCTACTCTACTGTGTTTCCTATAGGGCCAGAACAGTGAGCTTGCTCAGAACAAAAGAACTGTGCTTCCAACAAATACGGCCATATCTAGTTCAATTCTCCTTAGGAAACTGACAAGAACAGTAGATCCTCTTCAGTCCAATACACTGTACATGCTGGGAACAGACGCCAGTGCTATTTGCCCTGTGTATGACAATGGGAGCACAATAGTGACTCTTCTTACCAGAAAACAACTCTTGCTCGTAGGACAAGAAAGTGCATGTGATTCAACTCCTTTTATGACTGGGAAACAAACGCTAGCTCGCCTTACAAGAAACACACTCTGCTTTTGAGAAAAGAGCACTCTTCTACTCTACTGTATTTCCTATGGGGTCCGAACAGTGAGCTTGCTCAGAACAAAAGAACTGTGCTTCCTACACACACGGGCCATATCTAGTTCAACTCTGCTTAGGAAACTGGCAAGAACGGTAGCTCCTCCTCAGTCGAATACACTGTCCTAGCTGGGAACAGACGAGAGTGCTATTTGTACGGTGTGTGGCAGTAGGAGCGCAATAGTGACTCTTCTTATCAGAAAACAACTCTTGCTGGTAGGACCAGAAACTGCAAGGGATTCAACTCTATTTAGGACTGGGAAACAAACGATAGCTCGACTTACAAGAAACACACTCTGGATTGAGAAAGGAGCACTCTTCTACTCTAATGTATTTCCTATAGGGCCGGAAAAGTGAGCATTCTCAGAACAAAAGAACTGTGCTTCCTACACACACGATCCATATCTAGTTAAACTCTGCTTAGGAAACTGACAAGAACAGTAGATCCTCTTCAGTCCAATACACTGTACATGCTGGGAACAGACGCCAGTGCTATTTGCCCTGTGTATGACAATGGGAGCGCAATAGTGACTCTTCTTACCAGAAAACAACTCTTGCTCGTAGGACAAGAAAGTGCATGTGATTCAACTCCTTTTATGACTGGGAAACAAACGCTAGCTCGCCTTACAAGAAACACACTCTGCTTTTGAGAAAAGAGCACTCTTCTACTCTACTGTGTATCCTATGGGGACAGAACAGTGAGCTTGCTCAGAACAACAGAACTGTGCTTCCTCCACACACGGGCCATATCTAGTTCAACTCTGCTTAGGAAACTGACAAGAACAGTAGATCCTCTTCAGTCCAATACACTGTACTTGCTGGGAACAGATGCAAGTGCTATTTGGACTGTGTATGGCAATGGGAGCGCAATAGTGACTTTCCTTACCAGAAAACAACTCTTGTTGTTAGGACCAGAAACTGCATGTGATTCAACTCCATTTAGGACTGGGAAAGAAATGCTAGCTCGCTTTACAAGAAACACACTCTGCTTTTGAGAAAAGAGCACTCTTCTACTCTACTGTGTTTCCTATAGGGCCAGAACAGTGAGTTTGCTCAGAACAAAAGCAGTGTGCTTCCTACAAGTACGGCCATATCTAGTTCAATTATGCTTAGGAAACTTACAAGAACAGTAGATCCTCTTCAGTCCAATACACTGTACATGCTGGGAACTGACGCCAGTGCTATTTGCCCTGTGTATGACAATGGGAGCGCAATAGTGACTCTTCTTACCAGAAAACAACTCTTGCTCGTAGTACCAAAAACAGGATGTGATTCAACTCCACTTAGGACTGGGAAACAAACGCTAGCTTGTCTTACATGAATCACACTCTGCTGTTGAGAAAAGAGCACTCTTCTACTCTACTGTGTTTCCTATGGGGTCCGAACAGTGAGCTTGCTCAGAACAGAAGAACTGTGCTTCCTCCACACACGGGCCATATCTAGTTCAACTCTGCTAAGAAACTGACAAGAACGGTAGCTCCTCTTCAGTCCAATACACTCTACTAGCTGGGAACAGACGCGAGTGCTATTTGCACTGTGTATGGCAATAGGAGCGCAATAGTGACTTTTCTTATCGGAAAACACCTCTTGCTCATAGGACCAGAAACTGCATGGGATTCAACTCCATTTCTGACTGGAAACAAACACTAGTTCGCCTTACAAGAAACACACTCTGCTTTTGAGAAAAGAGCACTCTTCTATTCTTCTGTGTTTCCAATGTGGTCCGAACAGTGAGCTTGCTCAGAACAAAAGAACTGTGCTTCCTACACACAGGTGCCATATCTAGGTCAACTCTGCTTAGGAAACTGACAAGAACAGTAGCTCCGCTTCAGTCCAATACACTCTACTTGCTGGGATCAGATGCGAGTGCTATTTGCACTGTGTATGGAAATGGGAGCGCAATAGTGACTTTCCTTACCAGAAAACAAATCTTGCTCATAGGACCAAAAACTGCATGTGATTCAACTCCATTTAGGTCTGGGAAACAAACGCTAGCTCGCCTTTCAAGAAACACACTCTGCTTTTGAGAAAAGAGCACTCTTCTACTCTTCTGTGTTTCCTATAGGGCCAGAACAGTGAGTTTGCTCAGAACAAAAGAACAGTGCTTCCAACAAATACGGCCATATCTAGTTCAATTCTGCTTAGGAAACTGACAAGAACAGTAGATCCTCTTCAGTCCAATACACTGTACATGCTGGGAACAGACGCCAGTGCTATTTGCCCTGTGTATGACAATGGGAGAGCAATAGTGACTCTTCTTACCAGAAAACAACTCTTGCTCGTAGGACAAGAAAGTGCATGTGATTCAACTCCTTTTATGACTGGGAAACAAACGCTAGCTCGCCTTACAAGAAACACACTCTGCTTTTGAGAAAAGAGCACTCTTCTACTCTACTGTATTTCCTATGGGGTCCGAACAGTGAGCTTGCTCAGAACAAAAGAACTGTGCTTCCTACACACACGGGCCATATCTAGTTCAACTCTGCTTAGGAAACTGACAAGAACGGTAGCTCCTACTCAGTCAAATACACTGTCCTAGCTGGGAACAGACGCGAGTGCTATTTGTACTGTGTATGGCAATAGGAGCGCAATAGTGACTCTTCTTATGAGAAAACAACTCTTGCTGGTAGGACCAGAAACTGCATGGGATTCAACTCTATTTAGGACTGGGAAACAAACGATAGCTCGACTTACAAGAAACACACTCTGGATTGAGAAAGGAGCACTCTCAAACTCTAATGTGTTTCCTATAGGGCCGGAAAAGTGAGCATTCTCAGAACAAAAGAACTGTGCTTCCTACACACACGATCCATATCTAGTTAAACTCTGCTTAGGAAACTGACAAGAACAGTAGATCCTCTTCAGTCCAATACACTGTACATGCCGGGAACAGATGCCAGTGTGATTTGCCCTGTGTATGACAATGGGAGCGCAATAGTGACTCTTCTTACCAGAAAACAACTCTTGCTCGTAGGACAAGAAACTGCATGTGATTCAACTCCATTTAGGACTGGGAAACAAACGCTAGCTCGCCTTACAAGAAACACACTCTGCTTTTGAGAAAAGAGCACTCTACTACTCTACTGTATTTCCTATGTGGTCCGAACAGTGAGCTTGCTCAGAACAAAAAAACTGTGCTTCCTACACACAGGGGCCATATCTAGTTCTACTCTGCTTAGCAAAATGACAAGAACAGTAGCTCCGCTTCAGTCCAATACACTGTACTTGCTGGGAACAGACGTGAGTGCTATTTGCACTGTGTATGGCAATGGGAACGCAAGAGTCACTTTCCTTACCAGAAAACAACTCTTGCTCATAGGACCAAAAACTGCATGTGATTCAACTCCATTTAGGACTGGGAAACAAACGCTAGCTCGCCTTACAAGAAACACACTCTGCTTTTGAGAAAAGAGCACTCTTCTACTCTACTGTGTTTCCTATAGGGCCAGAACAGTGAGCTTGTTCAGAACAAAAGAACTGTGCTTCATACAAATACGGCCATATCTAGTTCAATTATGCTTAGGAAACTGAAAAGAACAGTAGATCCTCTTCAGTCCAATACAGTGTACATGCTGGGAACAGACGCCAGTGTTATTTGCCCTGTGAATGACAATGGGAGCACAATAGTGACTCTTCTTACCAGAAAACAAATCTTGCTCTTAGGACAAGAAACTGCATGTGATTCAACTCCATTTAGGACTGGGAAACAAATGCTAGCTCGCTTTACAAGAAACACACTCTGCTTTTGAGAAAAGAGCACTCTTCTACTCTACTGTGTCTCCTATGGGGTCTGAACAGTGAGGTTGCTCAGAAAAAAAGAACTGTGCTTCCTACACACAGGGGCAATATCTAGTTCAACTCTGCGTAGGAAACTGACAAGAACAGTATCTCCGCTTCAGTCCAATACACTGTACTTGCTGGGAACAGACGCCAGTGCTATTTGCACTGTGTATGGCAATGCGAGCACAATAATGACTTTCCTTACCAGAAAACAACTCTTGCTCATAGGACCAAAAACTGCATGAGATTCAACTCCATTTCTGACTGGTAAACAAATGCTAGCTCGCCTTACAAGAAACACACTCTGCTTTTGAGAAAAGAGCAGTCTTCTATTCTACCATGGTTCATATGGGGTCCGAACATTGAGCTTGCTCAGAACAAAAGAACTGTGCTTCCTACACACCCTGGCAATATCTAGTTCAACTCTGCTTAGGAAACTGACAAGAACAGTAGCTCCTCTTCAGTCCAATACACTGTAGTTGCTGGGAACAGACGCGAGTGCTATTTGCACTGTGTATGACAATGGGAGTGCAATAGTGACTTTCCTTACCAGAAAACAACTCTTGCTCGTAGGACCAAAAACTGGATGTGATTCAACTCCATTTAGGACTGGGAAACAAACACTAGCTCGCTTTACAAGAAACACACTCTGCTTTTGAGAAAAGAGCACTCTTCTACTCTACTGTGTTTCCTATGGGGTCCGAACAGTGAGCTTGCTCAGAACAAAAGAACTGTGCTTCCTACACACATGGGCCATATCTAGTTCAACTCTGCTTAGGTAACTGTCAAGAACAGTAGATCCTCTTCAGTGCAATACCCTGTACATGCTGGCAACAGACGCGAGTGCTATTTACCCTGTGTATGGTAATGGGAGCTCAGTAGTGACTCTTCTTACCAGAAAACAACTCTTTCTTGTAGGACCAGAAACTGCATGTGATTCAACTCCATTTAGGACTTGGAAACAAACGCTAGTTCGCCTTAGAAGAAACACACTCTGCTTTGGAGAAAAGAGCACACTTCTACTCTACTGTGTTTCCTTTAGTGCCAGAACAGTGAGCTTGCTCAGAACAAAAGAACTGTGCTTCCTATACACGGGCCATATCTAGTTCAACTCTGCTTAGGAAACTGACAAGAACAGTAGCTCCTCTTCAGTCCAATACACTGTACTTGTTCGGAACAGATGACAGGGCTATTTGCACTCTGTATGGCAAAGGGAGCGCAATAGTGACTCTTCTAACCAGAAAACAACTCTTGCTCGTAGGACCAGAAACTGCATGTGTATTTGAACTCCATTTAGGACTGGGAAAAAAACGCTAGCTCGCCTTACAAGAAACACACTATGCTTTTCAGAAAAGAGCACTCTTCTACTCTACTGTGTTTCCTATGTGGTTTGAAGAGTGAGCTTGCTCAGAACAAAAGAACTGTGCTTCCTACACACACGGGCCATATCTAGTTCAACTCTGCTTAGGAAACTGACAAGAACAGTAGCTCCTCTTCAGTCCAATACACTGTACTTCCTGGAAACAGACACGAGTGCTATTTGTACTGTGTATGTCAATGGGAGCACAATAGTTACTCTTCTTACCAGAAAACAACTCTTGCTCGTACGACCAGAAACTGCATGTGATTTAACTCCATTTAGGACTGGGAAACAAACGCTAGCTCGCCTTACAAGAAACACACTCTGCTTTTGAGAAAAGAGCACTCTTCTACACTACTGTGTTTCCTATAGGGCCAGAACAGTGAGCTTTCTCAGAACAAAAGAACTGTGCTTCCTACACACATGGGCCATATCTAGTTCAATTCTGCTTAGGAAACTGACAAGAACAGTAGCTCCTCTTCAGTCCAATACACTGTACTTGTTGGGAACAGACGCGAGTGCTATTTGCATTGTGTATGGCAAAGGGAGAGCAATAGTGACTCTTCTTACCAGAAAACAACTCTCGCTCGTAAGACCAGAAACTGCATGTGTATTTTAACTCCATTTAGGACTGCGAAACAAATGCTGGCTCGCCTTTCAAGAAACACACTCTGCTTTTGAGAAAAGAGCACTCTTCTTCTCTACTGTGTTTCCTATGGGGTTCAAACAGTGAGCTTGCTCAGAACAAAAGGACTGTGCTTACTACACACACGGGCCATATCTAGTTCAACTCTGCTTAGGAAACTGACAAGAACAGTAGCTCCTCTTCAAACCAATACACTGTACTTGCGTGGAACAAACGAGAGTGCTATTTGCACTGTGTATGGCAATGGGAGCACAATAGTGACTTTCCTTACCAGAAAACAACTCTTGCTCGTAGGACCTGAAACTGATGGGTTTCAACTCCATTTAGCACGGGGAAACAAAGGCTAGCTCGCCTTACAAGAAACACACTCTGCTTTTGAGGAAAGAGCACGCTTCTATTCTACTGTGTTTCCTATAGGGCCAGAACAGTGAGTTTTCTGAGTACAAAGAACTGTGCTTCCTACACACATGGGCCATATCTAGTTCAACTCTGCTTAGGAACCTGACAAGAACAGTAGATCCTCTTCAGTCCAATACACTGTACATGCTAGGAACAGAAGCCAGTGCTATTTGCCCTGTCTATGACAATGGGAGCGCAATAGTGACTCTTCTTACCAGAAAACAACTCTTGCTTGTAGGACCAGAAACTGCATGTGATTCAACTCCAATTAGGACTGGGAAACAAACGCTAGCTCGCCTTACAATAAAATCACTCTGCTTTTGAGAAAAGAGCACTCTTCTACTCTACTGTGTTTCCTATAGGGCCAGAACAGTGAGCTTGCTCAGAAGAAAAGAACTGTGCTTCCTACACACACGGGCCATGTCTAGTTCAAGTCTGCTTAGGAAACTGACGAGAACAGTAGCTCCTCTTCAGTCCAATACACTGTACTTGCTGGGAACATACGCGAGTGCTATTTGCACTGTGTACAGCAATGGGAGCGCAATAGTTACTCTTCTTACCACAAAACAACTCTTGCTCGTAGGAACAGAAACTGAATGTCATTCAACTCCATTTAGGACTTGAAAAGAAATGCTAGCTCGCCTTACAAGAAACATACTCTTCTTTTTGAGGAAAGTGCA
This sequence comes from Peromyscus eremicus, assembly GCF_949786415.1. Lineage (NCBI taxonomy): Eukaryota > Metazoa > Chordata > Mammalia > Rodentia > Cricetidae > Peromyscus > Peromyscus eremicus. The sequence goes on along the minus strand of NW_026737026.1, from coordinate 37,764 downwards.
CTCTTCAACTCTACTGTGTTTTCTATGGGGTCCGAACAGTGCGCTTGCTGAGAACAAAAGAACTGTGCTTCCTACACACTCGTGCCATATCTAATTCAACTCTGCTTAGGAAAATGACAAGAACAGTAGGGCCTCTTCAGCCCAATACACTCTACTTGCTGGGAAAAGATGTGAGTGCTATTTGCACTGTGTATGGCATGGGAGGAAAATAGTGATTTTCCTTTCGAGAAAACAACTCCTGCGTGTAGGACCAATAACTGCATGTGATTCAACTCCATTTAGAACTTGGAAACAAACGCTAGCTCACCTTACAAGAAACACACTCTGCTTTTGAGAAAACAGCACTCTTCTACTCTACTGTGTTTCCTATAGCGCCAGAACAGTGAGCTTGCTCAGAACAAAAGAACTGTGCTTCCTACACACACGGGCCATATCTAGTTCAATTCTGCTTAGGAAACTGACAAGAACAGTAGATCCTCTTCAGTCCAATACACTGTACATGCTGGGAACAGACGCTAGTGCTATTTGCACAATGTATGACAATGGGAGCGCAATAGTGACTCTTCTTACCACAAAACAATTCTTGCTCATAGGACCAGAACCTGCATGTGATTCAACTCCATATAGGACTGGGAAACAAACGCTAGCTCGACTTACAAGAAACACACTCTGCTTTTGTGGAAAGAGCACTCTTCTACTCTACTGTGTTTCCTATAGAGCCAGAACAGTAAGCTTGCTGAGTACAAAAAAACTGTGATTCCTACACAAACGGGCCATATCTAGTTCAATTCTCCTTAGGAAACTGACAAGAACAGTAGATCCTCTTCAGTCCAATACACTGTAATTGCTGGGAACAGACGCCAGTGCTATTTGTGCTTTTTGCCCTGTGTATGACAATGGGAGCGCAATAGTGACTCTTCTTACCAGAAAACAACTCTTGCTCGTAGGACGAAAAACTGCATTTGCTTCAACTCCATTTAGGACTGGGAAACAAACCCAAGCTCGCCTTACAAGAAACACACTCTGCTTTTGAGAAAAGAGCACTCTTCTACTCTACTGTGTTTCCTATGGGGTCCGAACAGTGAGCTTGCTGAGAACAAAAGAACTGTGCTTCCTACACACACGGGCCATATCTAGTTCAACTCTGCTTAGGAAACTCAGTAGAACAGTAGCTCCTCTTCAGTCCAATACACTGTACTTGCTGGGAACAGACGCGAGTTCTATTTGCACTGTGTATGGCAAAGGGAGCGCAATAGTGACTCTTCTTACCAGAAAACAACTCTTGCTCTTAGGAGCAGAAACTGCATATGATTCAGCTCCATTTAGGACTGAGAAACAAACGCTAGCTCGCCTTACAAGAAACACACTCTGCTTTTTAGAAAAGAGCACACTTCTACTCTACTGTGTTTCTTATAGGGCCAGAAGAATGAGCTTGTTCAGAACAAAAGAACTGTGCTTCCTACACAAACGGGCGATATCTAGTTCATCTCTGCTTTGGAAACTGACAAGAACAGTAGCTCCTCTTCATTCCAATACACTGTACTTGCTGGGAACAGACACCAGTGCGAATTGCACTGTGTACGTCAATGGGAGCGCAATAGTGACTCTTCTTACCAGAAAACAACTCTTGCTCGTAGGACCAGAAACTCCATGTGATTCAACTCCATTTAGGACTGGGAAACAAACACTAGCTCACCTTACAAGAAACACATTCTGCTTTTGAGAAAAGAGCACTCTTCTACTCTACTTTGTTTCCTGTAGTGCCAGAACAGTGAGCTTGCTCAGAACAAAAGAACTGTGCTTCCTACACACACGGGCCATATCTATTTCAACTCTGCTTAGGAAACTGACAAGAACAGTAGCTCCTCTTCAGTCCAATACACTGTACTTGCTGGGAACAGACGCAAGGGCTGTTTGCACTGTGTATGGCATAGGGAGCGCAATAGTGACTCTTCTAACCAGAAAACAACTCTTGCTCGTAGGACCAGAAACTGCATGTGTATTTGAACTCCATTTATGACTGGGAAACAAATGCTAGCTCGACTTACAAGAAACACACTCTGCTTTTGAGAAAAGAGCACTCTTCTACACTACTGTGTTTCCTATAGGGCCAGAACAGTGAGCTTTCTCAGAACAAAAGAACTGTGCTTCCTACACACATGGGCCATATCTAGTTCAATTCTGCTTAGGAAACTGACAAGAACAGTAGCTCCTCTTCAAACCAATACACTGTACTTGCGTGGAACAAACGAGAGTGCTATTTGCACTGTGTATGGCAATGGGAGCACAATAGTGACTTTCCTTACCAGAAAACAACTCTTGCTCGTAGGACCTGAAACTGATGGGTTTCAACTCCATTTAGCACGGGGAAACAAAGGCTAGCTCGCCTTACAAGAAACACACTCTGCTTTTGAGGAAAGAGCACGCTTCTATTCTACTGTGTTTCCTATAGGGCCAGAACAGTGAGTTTTCTGAGTACAAAGAACTGTGCTTCCTACACACATGGGCCATATCTAGTTCAACTCTGCTTAGGAACCTGACAAGAACAGTAGATCCTCTTCAGTCCAATACACTGTACATGCTAGGAACAGAAGCCAGTGCTATTTGCCCTGTCTATGACAATGGGAGCGCAATAGTGACTCTTCTTACCAGAAAACAACTCTTGCTTGTAGGACCAGAAACTGCATGTGATTCAACTCCAATTAGGACTGGGAAACAAACGCTAGCTCGCCTTACAATAAAATCACTCTGCTTTTGAGAAAAGAGCACTCTTCTACTCTACTGTGTTTCCTATAGGGCCAGAACAGTGAGCTTGCTCAGAAGAAAAGAACTGTGCTTCCTACACACACGGGCCATGTCTAGTTCAAGTCTGCTTAGGAAACTGACGAGAACAGTAGCTCCTCTTCAGTCCAATACACTGTACTTGCTGGGAACATACGCGAGTGCTATTTGCACTGTGTACAGCAATGGGAGCGCAATAGTTACTCTTCTTACCACAAAACAACTCTTGCTCGTAGGAACAGAAACTGAATGTCATTCAACTCCATTTAGGACTTGAAAAGAAATGCTAGCTCGCCTTACAAGAAACATACTCTTCTTTTTGAGGAAAGTGCACTCTTCAACTCTACTGTGTTTTCTATGGGGTCCGAACAGTGCGCTTGCTGAGAACAAAAGAACTGTGCTTCCTACACACTCGTGCCATATCTAATTCAACTCTGCTTAGGAAAATGACAAGAACAGTAGGGCCTCTTCAGCCCAATACACTCTACTTGCTGGGAAAAGATGTGAGTGCTATTTGCACTGTGTATGGCATGGGAGGAAAATAGTGATTTTCCTTACGAGAAAACAACTCCTGCGTGTAGGACCAATAACTGCATGTGATTCAACTCCATTTAGAACTTGGAAACAAACGCTAGCTCACCTTACAAGAAACACACTCTGCTTTTGAGAAAACAGCACTCTTCTACTCTACTGTGTTTCCTATAGCGCCAGAACAGTGAGCTTGCTCAGAACAAAAGAACTGTGCTTCCTACACACACGGGCAATATCTAGTTCAATTCTGCTTAGGAAACTGACAAGAACAGTAGATCCTCTTCAGTCCAATACACTGTACATGCTGGGAACAGACGCTAGTGCTATTTGCACAATGTATGACAATGGGAGCGCAATAGTGACTCTTCTTACCACAAAACAATTCTTGCTCATAGGACCAGAACCTGCATGTGATTCAACTCCATATAGGACTGGGAAACAAACGCTAGCTCGACTTACAAGAAACACACTCTGCTTTTGTGGAAAGAGCACTCTTCTACTCTACTGTGTTTCCTATAGAGCCAGAACAGTAAGCTTGCTGAGTACAAAAAAACTGTGATTCCTACACAAACGGGCCATATCTAGTTCAATTCTCCTTAGGAAACTGACAAGAACAGTAGATCCTCTTCAGTCCAATACACTGTACTTGCTGGGAACAGACGCCAGTGCTATTTGTGCTTTTTGCCCTGTGTATGACAATGGGAGCGCAATAGTGACTCTTCTTACCAGAAAACAACTCTTGCTCGTAGGACGAAAAACTGCATTTGCTTCAACTCCATTTAGGACTGGGAAACAAACCCAAGCTCGCCTTACAAGAAACACACTCTGCTTTTGAGAAAAGAGCACTCTTCTACTCTACTGTGTTTCCTATGGGGTCCGAACAGTGAGCTTGCTGAGAACAAAAGAACTGTGCTTCCTACACACACGGGCCATATCTAGTTCAACTCTGCTTAGGAAACTCAGTAGAACAGTAGCTCCTCTTCAGTCCAATACACTGTACTTGCTGGGAACAGACGCGAGTTCTATTTGCACTGTGTATGGCAAAGGGAGCGCAATAGTGACTCTTCTTACCAGAAAACAACTCTTGCTCTTAGGAGCAGAAACTGCATGTGATTCAGCTCCATTTAGGACTGAGAAACAAACGCTAGCTCGCCTTACAAGAAACACACTCTGCTTTTTAGAAAAGAGCACACTTCTACTCTACTGTGTTTCTTATAGGGCCAGAAGAATGAGCTTGTTCAGAACAAAAGAACTGTGCTTCCTACACACAAGGGCGATATCTAGTTCATCTCTGCTTTGGAAACTGACAAGAACAGTAGCTCCTCTTCATTCCAATACACTGTACTTGCTGGGAACAGACACCAGTGCGAATTGCACTGTGTACGTCAATGGGAGCGCAATAGTGACTCTTCTTACCAGAAAACAACTCTTGCTCGTAGGACCAGAAACTCCATGTGATTCAACTCCATTTAGGACTGGGAAACAAACACTAGCTCACCTTACAAGAAACACATTCTGCTTTTGAGAAAAGAGCACTCTTCTACTCTACTTTGTTTCCTGTAGTGCCAGAACAGTGAGCTTGCTCAGAACAAAAGAACTGTGCTTCCTACACACACGGGCCATATCTATTTCAACTCTGCTTAGGAAACTGACAAGAACAGTAGCTCCTCTTCAGTCCAATACACTGTACTTGCTGGGAACAGACGCAAGGGCTGTTTGCACTGTGTATGGCATAGGGAGCGCAATAGTGACTCTTCTAACCAGAAAACAACTCTTGCTCGTAGGACCAGAAACTGCATGTGTATTTGAACTCCATTTATGACTGGGAAACAAATGCTAGCTCGACTTACAAGAAACACACTCTGCTTTTGAGAAAAGAGCACTCTTCTACTCTACTGTATTTCCTATGGGGTCCGAACAGTGAGCTTGCTCAGAACAAAAGAACTGTGCTTCCTACACACACGGGCCATATCTAGTTCAACTCTGCTTAGGAAACTGACAAGAACGGTAGCTCCTACTCAGTCAAATACACTGTCCTAGCTGGGAACAGACGCGAGTGCTATTTGTACTGTGTATGGCAATAGGAGCGCAATAGTGACTCTTCTTATGAGAAAACAACTCTTGCTGGTAGGACCAGAAACTGCATGGGATTCAACTCTATTTAGGACTGGGAAACAAACGATAGCTCGACTTACAAGAAACACACTCTGGATTGAGAAAGGAGCACTCTCAAACTCTAATGTGTTTCCTATAGGGCCGGAAAAGTGAGCATTCTCAGAACAAAAGAACTGTGCTTCCTACACACACGATCCATATCTAGTTAAACTCTGCTTAGGAAACTGACAAGAACAGTAGATCCTCTTCAGTCCAATACACTGTACATGCCGGGAACAGATGCCAGTGTGATTTGCCCTGTGTATGACAATGGGAGCGCAATAGTGACTCTTCTTACCAGAAAACAACTCTTGCTCGTAGGACAAGAAACTGCATGTGATTCAACTCCATTTAGGACTGGGAAACAAACGCTAGCTCGCCTTACAAGAAACACACTCTGCTTTTGAGAAAAGAGCACTCTACTACTCTACTGTATTTCCTATGTGGTCCGAACAGTGAGCTTGCTCAGAACAAAAAAACTGTGCTTCCTACACACAGGGGCCATATCTAGTTCTACTCTGCTTAGCAAAATGACAAGAACAGTAGCTCCGCTTCAGTCCAATACACTGTACTTGCTGGGAACAGACGTGAGTGCTATTTGCACTGTGTATGGCAATGGGAACGCAAGAGTCACTTTCCTTACCAGAAAACAACTCTTGCTCATAGGACCAAAAACTGCATGTGATTCAACTCCATTTAGGACTGGGAAACAAACGCTAGCTCGCCTTACAAGAAACACACTCTGCTTTTGAGAAAAGAGCTCTCTTCTACTCTACTGTGTTTCCTATAGGGCCAGAACAGTGAGCTTGTTCAGAACAAAAGAACTGTGCTTCATACAAATACGGCCATATCTAGTTCAATTATGCTTAGGAAACTGAAAAGAACAGTAGATCCTCTTCAGTCCAATACAGTGTACATGCTGGGAACAGACGCCAGTGTTATTTGCCCTGTGAATGACAATGGGAGCACAATAGTGACTCTTCTTACCAGAAAACAAATCTTGCTCTTAGGACAAGAAACTGCATGTGATTCAACTCCATTTAGGACTGGGAAACAAATGCTAGCTCGCTTTACAAGAAACACACTCTGCTTTTGAGAAAAGAGCACTCTTCTACTCTACTGTGTTTCCTATGGGGTCTGAACAGTGAGGTTGCTCAGAACAAAAGAACTGTGCTTCCTACACACAGGGGCAATATCTAGTTCAACTCTGTGTAGGAAACTGACAAGAACAGTAGCTCCGCTTCAGTCCAATACACTGTACTTGCTGGGAACAGACGCCAGTGCTATTTGCACTGTGTATGGCAATGCGAGCACAATAATGACTTGCCTTACCAGAAAACAACTCTTGCTCATAGGACCAAAAACTGCATGAGATTCAACTCCATTTCTGACTGGTAAACAAATGCTAGCTCGCCTTACAAGAAACACACTCTGCTTTTGAGAAAAGAGCAGTCTTCTATTCTACCATGGTTCATATGGGGTCCGAACATTGAGCTTGCTCAGAACAAAAGAACTGTGCTTCCTACACACCCTGGCAATATCTAGTTCAACTCTGCTTAGGAAACTGACAAGAACAGTAGCTCCTCTTCAGTCCAATACACTGTAGTTGCTGGGAGCAGACGCGAGTGCTATTTGCACTGTGTATGACAATGGGAGTGCAATAGTGACTTTCCTTACCAGAAAACAACTCTTGCTCGTAGGACCAAAAACTGGATGTGATTCAACTCCATTTAGGACTGGGAAACAAACACTAGCTCGCTTTACAAGAAACACACTCTGCTTTTGAGAAAAGAGCACTCTTCTACTCTACTGTGTTTCCTATGGGGTCCGAACAGTGAGCTTGCTCAGAACAAAAGAACTGTGCTTCCTACACACATGGGCCATATCTAGTTCAACTCTGCTTAGGTAACTGTCAAGAACAGTAGATCCTCTTCAGTGCAATACCCTGTACATGCTGGCAACAGACGCGAGTGCTATTTACCCTGTGTATGGTAATGGGAGCTCAGTAGTGACTCTTCTTACCAGAAAACAACTCTTTCTTGTAGGACCAGAAACTGCATGTGATTCAACTCCATTTAGGACTTGGAAACAAACGCTAGTTCGCCTTAGAAGAAACACACTCTGCTTTGGAGAAAAGAGCACACTTCTACTCTACTGTGTTTCCTTTAGTGCCAGAACAGTGAGCTTGCTCAGAACAAAAGAACTGTGCTTCCTATACACGGGCCATATCTAGTTCAACTCTGCTTAGGAAACTGACAAGAACAGTAGCTCCTCTTCAGTCCAATACACTGTACTTGTTCGGAACAGATGACAGGGCTATTTGCACTCTGTATGGCAAAGGGAGCGCAATAGTGACTCTTCTAACCAGAAAACAACTCTTGCTCGTAGGACCAGAAACTGCATGTGTATTTGAACTCCATTTAGGACTGGGAAAAAAACGCTAGCTCGCCTTACAAGAAACACACTATGCTTTTCAGAAAAGAGCACTCTTCTACTCTACTGTGTTTCCTATGTGGTTTGAAGAGTGAGCTTGCTCAGAACAAAAGAACTGTGCTTCCTACACACACGGGCCATATCTAGTTCAACTCTGCTTAGGAAACTGACAAGAACAGTAGCTCCTCTTCAGTCCAATACACTGTACTTCCTGGAAACAGACACGAGTGCTATTTGTACTGTGTATGTCAATGGGAGCACAATAGTTACTCTTCTTACCAGAAAACAACTCTTGCTCGTACGACCAGAAACTGCATGTGATTTAACTCCATTTAGGACTGGGAAACAAACGCTAGCTCGCCTTACAAGAAACACACTCTGCTTTTGAGAAAAGAGCACTCTTCTACACTACTGTGTTTCCTATAGGGCCAGAACAGTGAGCTTTCTCAGAACAAAAGAACTGTGCTTCCTACACACATGGGCCATATCTAGTTCAATTCTGCTTAGGAAACTGACAAGAACAGTAGCTCCTCTTCAGTCCAATACACTGTACTTGTTGGGAACAGACGCGAGTGCTATTTGCATTGTGTATGGCAAAGGGAGAGCAATAGTGACTCTTCTTACCAGAAAACAACTCTCGCTCGTAAGACCAGAAACTGCATGTGTATTTCAACTCCATTTAGGACTGCGAAACAAATGCTGGCTCGCCTTTCAAGAAACACACTCTGCTTTTGAGAAAAGAGCACTCTTCTTCTCTACTGTGTTTCCTATGGGGTTCAAACAGTGAGCTTGCTCAGAACAAAAGGACTGTGCTTACTACACACACGGGCCATATCTAGTTCAACTCTGCTTAGGAAACTGACAAGAACAGTAGCTCCTCTTCAAACCAATACACTGTACTTGCGTGGAACAAACGAGAGTGCTATTTGCACTGTGTATGGCAATGGGAGCACAATAGTGACTTTCCTTACCAGAAAACAACTCTTGCTCGTAGGACCTGAAACTGATGGGTTTCAACTCCATTTAGCACGGGGAAACAAAGGCTAGCTCGCCTTACAAGAAACACACTCTGCTTTTGAGGAAAGAGCACGCTTCTATTCTACTGTGTTTCCTATAGGGCCAGAACAGTGAGTTTTCTGAGTACAAAGAACTGTGCTTCCTACACACATGGGCCATATCTAGTTCAACTCTGCTTAGGAACCTGACAAGAACAGTAGATCCTCTTCAGTCCAATACACTGTACATGCTAGGAACAGAAGCCAGTGCTATTTGCCCTGTCTATGACAATGGGAGCGCAATAGTGACTCTTCTTACCAGAAAACATCTCTTGCTTGTAGGACCAGAAACTGCATGTGATTCAACTCCAATTAGGACTGGGAAACAAACGCTAGCTCGCCTTACAATAAAATCACTCTGCTTTTGAGAAAAGAGCACTCTTCTACTCTACTGTGTTTCCTATAGGGCCAGAACAGTGAGCTTGCTCAGAAGAAAAGAACTGTGCTTCCTACACACACGGGCCATGTCTAGTTCAAGTCTGCTTAGGAAACTGACGAGAACAGTAGCTCCTCTTCAGTCCAATACACTGTACTTGCTGGGAACATACGCGAGTGCTATTTGCACTGTGTACAGCAATGGGAGCGCAATAGTTACTCTTCTTACCACAAAACAACTCTTGCTCATAGGAACAGAAACTGAATGTCATTCAACTCCATTTAGGACTTGAAAAGAAATGCTAGCTCGCCTTACAAGAAACATACTCTTCTTTTTGAGGAAAGTGCAATCTTCAACTCTACTGTGTTTTCTATGGGGTCCGAACAGTGCGCTTGCTGAGAACAAAAGAACTGTGCTTCCTACACACTCGTGCCATATCTAATTCAACTCTGCTTAGGAAAATGACAAGAACAGTAGGGCCTCTTCAGCCCAATACACTCTACTTGCTGGGAAAAGATGTGAGTGCTATTTGCACTGTGTATGGCATGGGAGGAAAATAGTGATTTTCCTTACGAGAAAACAACTCCTGCGTGTAGGACCAATAACTGCATGTGATTCAACTCCATTTAGAACTTGGAAACAAACGCTAGCTCACCTTACAAGAAACACACTCTGCTTTTGAGAAAACAGCACTCTTCTACTCTACTGTGTTTCCTATAGCGCCAGAACAGTGAGCTTGCTCAGAACAAAAGAACTGTGCTTCCTACACACACGGGCCATATCTAGTTCAATTCTGCTTAGGAAACTGACAAGAACAGTAGATCCTCTTCAGTCCAATACACTGTACATGCTGGGAACAGACGCTAGTGCTATTTGCACAATGTATGACAATGGGAGCGCAATAGTGACTCTTCTTACCACAAAACAATTCTTGCTCATAGGACCAGAACCTGCATGTGATTCAACTCCATATAGGACTGGGAAACAAACGCTAGCTCGACTTACAAGAAACACACTCTGCTTTTGTGGAAAGAGCACTCTTCTACTCTACTGTGTTTCCTATAGAGCCAGAACAGTAAGCTTGCTGAGTACAAAAAAACTGTGATTCCTACACACACGGGCCATATCTAGATCAATTCTCCTTAGGAAACTGACAAGAACAGTAGATCCTCTTCAGTCCAATACACTGTACTTGCTGGGAACAGACGCCAGTGCTATTTGTGCTTTTTGCCCTGTGTATGACAATGGGAGCGCAATAGTGTCTCTTCTTACCAGAAAACAACTCTTGCTCGTAGGACGAAAAACTGCATTTGCTTCAACTCCATTTAGGACTGGGAAACAAACCCAAGCTCGCCTTACAAGAAACACACTCTGCTTTTGAGAAAAGAGCACTCTTCTACTCTACTGTGTTTCCTATGGGGTCCGAACAGTGAGCTTGCTGAGAACAAAAGAACTGTGCTTCCTACACACACGGGCCATATCTAGTTCAACTCTGCTTAGGAAACTCAGTAGAACAGTAGCTCCTCTTCAGTCCAATACACTGTACTTGCTGGGAACAGACGCGAGTTCTATTTGCACTGTGTATGGCAAAGGGAGCGCAATAGTGACTCTTCTTACCAGAAAACAACTCTTGCTCTTAGGAGCAGAAACTGCATGTGACTCAGCTCCATTTAGGACTGAGAAACAAACGCTAGCTCGCCTTACAAGAAACACACTCTGCTTTTTAGAAAAGAGCACACTTCTACTCTACTGTGTTTCTTATAGGGCCAGAAGAATGAGCTTGTTCAGAACAAAAGAACTGTGCTTCCTACACACACGGGCGATATCTAGTTCATCTCTGCTTTGGAAACTGACAAGAACAGTAGCTCCTCTTCATTCCAATACACTGTACTTGCTGGGAACAGACACCAGTGCGAATTGCACTGTGTACGTCAATGGGAGCGCAATAGTGACTCTTCTTACCAGAAAACAACTCTTGCTCGTAGGACCAGAAACTCCATGTGATTCAACTCCATTTAGGACTGGGAAACAAACACTAGCTCACCTTACAAGAAACACATTCTGCTTTTGAGAAAAGAGCACTCTTCTACTCTACTTTGTTTCCTGTAGTGCCAGAACAGTGAGCTTGCTCAGAACAAAAGAACTGTGCTTCCTACACACACGGGCCATATCTATTTCAACTCTGCTTAGGAAACTGACAAGAACAGTAGCTCCTCTTCAGTCCAATACACTGTACTTGCTGGGAACAGACGCAAGGGCTGTTTGCACTGTGTATGGCATAGGGAGCGCAATAGTGACTCTTCTAACCAGAAAACAACTCTTGCTCGTAGGACCAGAAACTGCATGTGTATTTGAACTCCATTTAGGACTGGGAAACAAATGCTAGCTCGACTTACAAGAAACACTCTCTGCTTTTGAGAAAAGAGCACCTGTGTACTCTACTGTGTTTCCTATGGGGTTCGAACAGTGAGCTTGCTCAGAACAAAAGAACTGTGCTTCCTAAACACATGGGCCATATCTAGTTCAACTCTGCTTAGGAAACTGACAAGAACAGTAGCTCCTCTTCAGTCCAATACACTGTACTTGCTGGGAACAGATGCGAGTGCTATTTGCACTGTGTATGGCAATGGGAGCGCAATAGTGTCTTTCCTTACTTGAAAGCAACTCTTGCGTGTAAGACCAAAAACTGCATGTGATTCAAGTCCATTTAGGACTGGGAAACAAATGCTAGCTCGCCTTACAAGAAACAAAATCTGCTTTTGAGGAAAGAGAACTATTCTACTCTACTGTGTTTCCTATGGTGTCCGAACAGTGAGCTTGCTCAGAACAAAAGAACTGTGCTTCCTACAGACACGGGCCATATCTAGTTCAACTCTGCTTAGGAAATTGACAAGAACAGTATCCTTTCTTCAGTCCAATACACTCTACTTGCTGGGAACAGACGCCAGTGCTATTTGCACTGTGAATGACAATGGGAGCACAATAGTGACTCTTCTTACCAGAAAACAACTCTTGTTCGTAGGACCAGAACTGCATTTGATTCAACTCCATTTAGGACTGGGAAACAAACCCAAGCTCGCCTTACAAGAAACACACTCTGCTTTTGAGAATAGGACACACATCTACTCTACTGTATTTCCTATGGTGTCCAAACAGTGTGCTTGCTCAGAACAAAAAAATCTGTGCTTCCTACACACACGGGTCATATCTAGTTCAACTCTGCTTAGGAAACTGACAAGAACAGTAGCTCCTCTTCATTCCAATACACTGTACTTGCTCGGAACAGACGCAATGGCTGTTTGCACTGTATATTGCAATGGGAGTGCAATAGTGACTTTTCTTACCAGAAAACAGCTCTTTTTCGTAGGACCTTAAACTGCATGTGATTCAACTCCATTTAAGACTGGGGAAAAAAACGCTAGCTCACCTTACAAGAAACACACTCTGCTTTTGAGAAAAGAGCACTCTTCTACTCTACTGTGTTTCCTATGGGGTTCGAACAGTGAGCTTGCTCAGAACAAAAGAACTGTGCTTCCTACACACACGGGCCATATATAGTTCAACTCTGCTTAAGAAACTGACAAGAACAGTAGCTCCTCTTCAGTCCAATACACTGTACTTGCTGGGAAAAGACACAAGTGCTATTTGTACTGTGTATGGCAATGGGAGCACAACAGTGACTCTTCTTACCAGAAAAAAACTCTTGCTCGTAGGACCAAAAACTTCATTTGATTCAACTCCATTTTGGACTGGGAAACAAACGCTAGCTCGCCTTACAAGAAACACACTCTGCTTTTGAGAAAAGAGCACTCTTCTACTTTACTGTGTTTCCTATAGGGCTTGAACAGTGAGCTTGCTCAGAACAAAAGAAATGTGCTTCCTACACACACGGTCCATATCTAGTTCAACTCTGCTTAGGAAACTGACGAGAACAGTAGCTCCTCTTCAGTCCAATACACTGTACTTACTGGGAACAGACGCGAGTGCTATTTGCACTGTGTACGGCAAGGGGGCACAATAGTGACTCTTCTTGCCAGAAAACAACTCTTGCTCTTAGGACCAGAAACTGCATTTGATTCAATCCACTTAGGACTGGGAAACAAACGCTAGCTCACCTTACAAGAAACACGCTCTGCTTTTGAGAATAGGGCACACATCTTCTCTACTGTGTTTCCTAAGGGGTCCAAACAGTGAGCTTGCCCAGAACAAAAGATTTGTGCTTCCTACACACAGGGGTCATATCTAGTTCAACTCTGCATAGGAAATTGACAAGAACAGTAGCTTCTCTTCAGTCCAATACACTGTACTTGCTGGGAACAGACGCGAGTGCTATTTGCATTGTGTATGGCAATGGGAGCGCAATAGTGACGTTCCTTACCAGAAAACAACTCTTGCTCATAGGACCTGAAACTGCATGTGATTCAACTCCATTTAGGACGGGGAAACAAACGCTAGCTCGCCTTACAAGAAATACACTCTGCTTTTGAGAAATAAGCACTATTCTACTCACCTGTGTTTCCTATAGGGCCAAAATAGTGAGCTTGCTCAGAACAAAAGAACTGTGCTTCCTACACACTCGCGCCATATCTAATTCAACTCTGCTTAGGAAAATGACAAGAACAGTAGCTCCTCTTCAGCCCAATACACTGTACTTGCTAGGAACAGATCCGAGTGCAATTTGCACTGTGTATGGCAATGGGAGCGCAATAGTGACTTTCCTTAACAGAAAACAACTCTTGCGTGTAGGACTGAAAACTGCATGTGATTCAACTCCATTTAGAACTTGGAAACAAACGCTAGCTTGCCTTACAAGAAACACACTCTGCTTTTGAGAAAACAGCACTCTTCTACTCTATTGTGTTTCCTATAGCGCCAGAACAGTGACCTTGCTGAGTACAAAAGAACTGTGCTTCCTACACACATGGGCCATATCTAGTTCAACTCTGCTTAGGAACCTGACAAGAACAGTAGCTCCTCTTCAGTCCAATACACTGTACATGCTGGGAACAGACGACAGTGCTATTTGCCCTGTGTATGACAATGGGAGCGCAATAGTGACTCTTATTGCCAGAAAAAACTCTTGCTCGTAGTTTCAGAAACTGCATGTGATTCAACTCCATTTAGGACTAGAAAACAAATGCTAGCTCACCTTACAAGAAACACGCTCTGCTTTTTAGAATAGGGCACACATCTACTCTACTGTGTTTCCTATGGGTTCCAAACAGTGAGCTTGCTCAGAACAAAAGAACTGTGATTCCTACACACACGGGTCATATCTAGTTGAACTCTGCTTAGGAAACTGACAAGAACAGTAGCTCCTCTTCAGTCCAATACACTGTACTTGCTGGGAACAGACGCCAGTGCTATTTGCACTGTGTATGACAATGGGAGCACAATAGAGACTCTTCTTACCACAAAACAATTCTTGCTCGTAGGACCAGAAACTGCATGTGATTCAACTCCATTTAGGACTGGAAAACAAAGCTAGCTTGCCTTACAAGAAACACACTCTGCTTTTGTGGAAAGAGCCCTCTTCTACTCTACTGTGTTTCCTATAGGGCCAGAACAGTGAGCTTGCTGAGTACAAAAGAACTGTGCTTCCTATACACATGGGCCATATCTAGTTCAACTCTGCTTAGGATCCTGACAAGAACAGTAGATCCTCTTCAGTCCAATACACTGTACATGCTGGGAACAGACGCCAGTGCTATTTGCCCTGTGTATGACCATGGGAGCGCAACAGTTACTCTTATTTCCAGAAAAAACTCTTGCTCCTAGGACCAGAAACTGCATGTGATTCAACTCCATTTAGGACTGGGAAACAAAAGCTAGCTCGCCTTATGAGAAACACACTCTGCTTTTGAGAAAAGAGCACTCTTCTACTCTACTGTGTTTTCTATGGGGTCCGAACAGTGAGCTTGCTGAGAACAAAGAACTGTGCTTCGTACACACACGGGCGATATCTAGTTCAACTCTGCTTAGGAAACTGACAAGAACAGTAGCTTCTTTCAGTCCAATACACTGTACTTGCTGGGAACAGACACAACGGCTGTTTGCACTGTGTATGGCAAAGGAAGCGCAATAGTGACTCTTCTAACCAGAAAACAATTCTTGCTCGTAGGACCAGAAACTGCATGTGTATTTGAACTCCATTTAGGACTGGGAAACAAATGCTAGCTTGCCTTACAAAAAACACACTCTGCTTTTGAGAAAAGAGCACCCGTCTACTCTACTGTGTTTCCTATGGGGTTCGAACAGTGAGCTTGCTCAGAACAAAAGAACTGTGCTTCCTACACACACGGGCCATATCTAGTTCAACTCTGCTTAGGAAACTGACAAGAACAGTAGCTCCTCTTCAGTCCAATACACTGTACTTGCTAGAAACAGAAGCGAGTGCTATTTGTACTGTGTATGGCAATGGGAACGCAATAGTGACTCTTCTTACCAGAAAACAACTCTTGCTCGTAGGACCAAAAACTGCATTTGATTCAACACCATTTAGGTCTGGGAAACAAACGCTAGCTCCCCTTACAAGAAACACACTCTGCTTTTGAGAAAAGAGCACTCTTCTACTCTACTGTGTTTCCTATAGGGCCAGAACAGTGAGCTTGCTCAGAACAAAAGAACTGTGCTTCCTACACGCACGGCCATATCTAGTTCAATTCTGCTTAGGAAACTGACAAGAACAGTAGCTCCTCTTCAGTCCAATACACTGTACTTTCTGGGAACAGACCCGAGTGCTATTTGCACTGTGTATGTCAAAGGGAGCACAATAGTGACTCTTCTAACCAGAAAACAACTCTTGCTCTTAGGAACAGAAACTGCATTTGATTCAATCCACTTAGGACTGGGAAACAAATGCTAGCTTGCCTTACAAGAAACACGCTCTGCTTTTGAGAATAGGGCACACATCTTCTCTACTGTGTTTCCTATGGGGTCCAAACAGTGAGCTTGCTCAGAACAAAAGAATTTTGCTTAATACACACACGGGTCATATCTAGTTCAACTCTGCTTAGGAAACTGACAAGAACAGTAGCTCCTCTTCAGTCCAATACACTGTACTTGATGGGAACAGACGCGAGTGCTATTTGTACTGTGTATGGCAATTGGAGCGCAATAGTGACTCTTCATACCAGAAAACAACTCTTGCTCGTAGGACCAGAACCTGCATGTGATTCAACTCCATTTAGGATTGGGAAACAAACGCTAGCTCGCCTTACAAGAAACACACTCTGCTTTTGAGAATAGGGCACACATCTACTCTACTGTGTTTCCTATAGGGCAAGAACAGTGAGCATGCTCAGAACAAAAGAACTGTGCTTCCTACACACACGGGCCATATCTAGTCCAACTCTGCTTAGGAAACTGACGAGAACAGTAGCTCTTCTTCAGTCCAATACACTGTAATTACTGGGTACAGACGCGAGTGCTATTTGCACTGTGTATGGCAATGGGAGCGCAATAGTGACTCTTCTTACCAGAAAACAACTCTTGCTCGTAGGACCAAAAACTGCATTTGATTCAACTCCATATAGGACTGGGAAACAAACGCTAGCTCGCCTTAGAAGAAACACACTCTGCTTTTGAGAAAAGAGCACTTTTCCACTCTACTGTTTTTCCTATATGGCCAGAACAGTGAACTTGCTCAGAACAAAAGAACTTTGCTTCCTACACACGGGCCATATCTAGTTCAATTCTGCTTAGGAAAATGACAAGAACAGTAGATCCTCTTCAGTCCAATACACTATACTTGCTGGTAACAGACGCCAGTGCTATTTGCCCTGTGTATGACAATGGGAGCGCAATAGTGACACTTCTTACCAGAAAACAACTCTAGCTCATAGGACCAGAAACTGCATGGGACTCAACTCCATTTAGGATTGGGAAACAAACGCTAGCTCGTCTTACAAGAAACACACTCTGCTTTTGAAAATAGGGCACACATCTATTCTACTGTGTTTCCTATGGGGTCCAAACAGTGTGCTTGCTCAGAACAAAAGAAATGTGCTTCCTACACACACGGTCCATATCTAGTTCAACTCTGCTTAGGAAACTGACGAGAACAGTAGCTCCTCTTCAGTCCAATACACTGTACTTACTGGGAACAGACGCGAGTGCTATTTGCACTGTGTACGGCAAGGGGGCACAATAGTGACTCTTCTTGCCAGAAAACAACTCTTGCTCGTAGGACCAGAAACTGCATTTGAATCAATCCACTTAGGACTGGGAAACAAACGCTAGCTCGCCTTACAAGAAACACACTCTGCTTTTGTGGAAAGAGCCCTCTTCTACTCTACTGTGTTTCCTATAGGGCCAGAACAGTGAGCTTGCTGAGTACAAAAGAACTGTGCTTCCTATACACATGGGCCATATCTAGTTCAACTCTGCTTAGGATCCTGACAAGAACAGTAGATCCTCTTAAGTCCAATACACTGCACATGCTGGGAACAGACGCCAGTGCTATTTGCCCTGTGTATGACCATGGGAGCGCAACAGTTACTCTTTTTTCCAGAAAAAACTCTTGCTCCTAGGACCAGAAACTGCATGTGATGCAACTCCATTTAGGACTGGGAAACAAAAGCTAGCTCGCCTTATGAGAAACACACTCTGCTTTTGAGAAAAGAGCACTCTTCTACTCTACTGTGTTTTCTATGGGGTCCGAACAGTGAGCTTGCTGAGAACAAAGAACTGTGCTTCGTACACACACGGGCGATATCTAGTTCAACTCTGCTTAGGAAACTGACAAGAACAGTAGCTTCTTTCAGTCCAATACACTGTACTTGCTGGGAACAGACACAACGGCTGTTTGCACTGTGTATGGCAAAGGAAGCACAATAGTGACTCTTCTAACCAGAAAACAATTCTTGCTCGTAGGACCAGAAACTGCATGTGTATTTGAACTCCATTTAGGACTGGGAAACAAATGCTAGCTTGCCTTACAAGAAACAACTCTGCTTTTGAGAAAAGAGCACCCGTCTACTCTACTGTGTTTCCTATGGGGTTCGAACAGTGAGCTTGCTCAGAACAAAAGAACTGTGCTTCCTACACACACGGGCCATATCTTTCAACTCTGCTTAGGAAACTGACAAGAACAGTAGCTCCTCTTCTGTCCAATACACTGTACTTGCTAGAAACAGAAGCGAGTGCTATTTGTACTGTGTATGGCAATGGGAACGCAATAGTGACTCTTCTTACCAGAAAACAACTCTTGCTCGTAGGACCAAAAACTGCATTTGATTCAACACCATTTAGGTCTGGGAAACAAACGCTAGCTCCCCTTACAAGAAACACACTCTGCTTTTGAGAAAAGAGCACTCTACTACTCTACTGTGTTTCCTATAGGGACAGAACAGTGAGCTTGCTCAGAACAAAAGAACTGTGCTTCCTACACGCACGGCCATATCTAGTTCAATTCTGCTTAGGAAACTGACAAGAACAGTAGCTCCTCTTCAGTCCAATACACTGTACTTTGGGAACAGACCCGAGTGCTATTTGCACTGTGTATGTCAAAGGGAGCACAATAGTGACTCTTCTAACCAGAAAACAACTCTTGCTCTTAGGAACAGAAACTGCATTTGATTCAATCCACTTAGGACTGGGAAACAAATGCTAGCTTGCCTTACAAGAAACACGCTCTGCTTTTGAGAATAGGGCACACATCTTCTCTACTGTGTTTCCTATGGGGTCCAAACAGTGAGCTTGCTCAGAACAAAAGAATTTTGCTTAATACACACACGGGTCATATCTAGTTCAACTCTGCTTAGGAAACTGACAAGAACAGTAGCTCCTCTTCAGTCCAATACACTGTACTTGATGGGAACAGACGCGAGTGCTATTTGTACTGTGTATGGCAATTGGAGCGCAATAGTGACTCTTCATACCAGAAAACAACTCTTGCTCGTAGGACCAGAACCTGCATGTGATTCAACTCCATTTAGGATTGGGAAACAAACGCTAGCTCGCCTTACAAGAAACACACTCTGCTTTTGAGAATAGGGCACACATCTACTCTACTGTGTTTCCTATAGGGCAAGAACAGTGAGCATGCTCAGAACAAAAGAACTGTGCTTCCTACACACACGGGCCATATCTAGTCCAACTCTGCTTAGGAAACTGACGAGAACAGTAGCTCTTCTTCAGTCCAATACACTGTAATTACTGGGTACAGACGCGAGTGCTATTTGCACTGTGTATGGCAATGGGAGCGCAATAGTGACTCTTCTTACCAGAAAACAACTCTTGCTCGTAGGACCAAAAACTGCATTTGATTCAACTCCATTTAGGACTGGGAAACAAACGCTAGCTCGCCTTAGAAGAAACACACTCTGCTTTTGAGAAAAGAGCACTTTTCCACTCTACTGTTTTTCCTATATGGCCAGAACAGTGAACTTGCTCAGAACAAAAGAACTTTGCTTCCTACACACGGGCCATATCTAGTTCAATTCTGCTTAGGAAAATGACAAGAACAGTAGATCCTCTTCAGTCCAATACACTATACTTGCTGGTAACAGACGCCAGTGCTATTTGCCCTGTGTATGACAATGGGAGCGCAATAGTGACACTTCTTACCAGAAAACAACTCTAGCTCATAGGACCAGAAACTGCATGGGACTCAACTCCATTTAGGATTGGGAAACAAACGCTAGCTCGTCTTACAAGAAACACACTCTGCTTTTGAAAATAGGGCACACATCTATTCTACTGTGTTTCCTATGGGGTCCAAACAGTGTGCTTGCTCAGAACAAAAGAAATGTGCTTCCTACACACACGGTCCATATCTAGTTCAACTCTGCTTAGGAAACTGACGAGAACAGTAGCTCCTCTTCAGTCCAATACACTGTACTTACTGGGAACAGACGCGAGTGCTATTTGCACTGTGTACGGCAAGGGGGCACAATAGTGACTCTTCTTGCCAGAAAACAACTCTTGCTCGTAGGACCAGAAACTGCATTTGAATCAATCCACTTAGGACTGGGAAACAAACGCTAGCTCGCCTTACAAGAAACACACTCTGCTTTTGTGGAAAGAGCCCTCTTCTACTCTACTGTGTTTCCTATAGGGCCAGAACAGTGAGCTTGCTGAGTACAAAAGAACTGTGCTTCCTATACACATGGGCCATATCTAGTTCAACTCTGCTTAGGATCCTGACAAGAACAGTAGATCCTCTTAAGTCCAATACACTGCACATGCTGGGAACAGACGCCAGTGCTATTTGCCCTGTGTATGACCATGGGAGCGCAACAGTTACTCTTTTTTCCAGAAAAAACTCTTGCTCCTAGGACCAGAAACTGCATGTGATGCAACTCCATTTAGGACTGGGAAACAAAAGCTAGCTCGCCTTATGAGAAACACACTCTGCTTTTGAGAAAAGAGCACTCTTCTACTCTACTGTGTTTTCTATGGGGTCCGAACAGTGAGCTTGCTGAGAACAAAGAACTGTGCTTCGTACACACACGGGCGATATCTAGTTCTACTCTGCTTAGGAAACTGACAAGAACAGTAGCTTCTTTCAGTCCAATACACTGTACTTGCTGGGAACAGACACAACGGCTGTTTGCACTGTGTATGGCAAAGGAAGCACAATAGTGACTCTTCTAACCAGAAAACAATTCTTGCTCGTAGGACCAGAAACTGCATGTGTATTTGAACTCCATTTAGGACTGGGAAACAAATGCTAGCTTGCCTTACAAGAAACAACTCTGCTTTTGAGAAAAGAGCACCCGTCTACTCTACTGTGTTTCCTATGGGGTTCGAACAGTGAGCTTGCTCAGAACAAAAGAACTGTGCTTCCTACACACACGGGCCATATCTTTCAACTCTGCTTAGGAAACTGACAAGAACAGTAGCTCCTCTTCTGTCCAATACACTGTACTTGCTAGAAACAGAAGCGAGTGCTATTTGTACTGTGTATGGCAATGGGAACGCAATAGTGACTCTTCTTACCAGAAAACAACTCTTGCTCGTAGGACCAAAAACTGCATTTGATTCAACACCATTTAGGTCTGGGAAACAAACGCTAGCTCCCCTTACAAGAAACACACTCTGCTTTTGAGAAAAGAGCACTCTACTACTCTACTGTGTTTCCTATAGGGACAGAACAGTGAGCTTGCTCAGAACAAAAGAACTGTGCTTCCTACACGCACGGCCATATCTAGTTCAATTCTGCTTAGGAAACTGACAAGAACAGTAGCTCCTCTTCAGTCCAATACACTGTACTTTGGGAACAGACCCGAGTGCTATTTGCACTGTGTATGTCAAAGGGAGCACAATAGTGACTCTTCTAACCAGAAAACAACTCTTGCTCTTAGGAACAGAAACTGCATTTGATTCAATCCACTTAGGACTGGGAAACAAATGCTAGCTTGCCTTACAAGAAACACGCTCTGCTTTTGAGAATAGGGCACACATCTTCTCTACTGTGTTTCCTATGGGGTCCAAACAGTGAGCTTGCTCAGAACAAAAGAATTTTGCTTAATACACACACGGGTCATATCTAGTTCAACTCTGCTTAGGAAACTGACAAGAACAGTAGCTCCTCTTCAGTCCAATACACTGTACTTGATGGGAACAGACGCGAGTGCTATTTGTTCTGTGTATGGCAATTGGAGCGCAATAGTGACTCTTCATACCAGAAAACAACTCTTGCTCGTAGGACCAGAACCTGCATGTGATTCAACTCCATTTAGGATTGGGAAACAAACGCTAGCTCGCCTTACAAGAAACACACTCTGCTTTTGAGAATAGGGCACACATCTACTCTACTGTGTTTCCTATAGGGCAAGAACAGTGAGCATGCTCAGAACAAAAGAACTGTGCTTCCTACACACACGGGCCATATCTAGTCCAACTCTGCTTAGGAAACTGACGAGAACAGTAGCTCCTCTTCAGTCCAATACACTGTAATTACTGGGTACAGACGCGAGGGCTATTTGCACTGTGTATGGCAATGGGAGCGCAATAGTGACTCTTCTTACTAGAAAACAACTCTTGCTCGTAGGACCAAAAACTGCATTTGATTCAACTCCATTTAGGACTGGGAAACAAACGCTAGCTCGCCTTAGAAGAAACACACTCTGCTTTTGAGAAAAGAGCACTTTTCCACTCTACTGTTTTTCCTATATGGCCAGAACAGTGAACTTGCTCAGAACAAAAGAACTTTGCTTCCTACACACGGGCCATATCTAGTTCAATTCTGCTTAGGAAAATGACAAGAACAGTAGATCCTCTTCAGTCCAATACACTGTACTTGCTGGTAACAGACGCCAGTGCTATTTGCCCTGTGTATGACAATGGGAGTGCAATAGTGACTCTTCTTACCAGAAAACAACTCTAGCTCATAGGACCAGAAACTGAATGGGACTCAACTCCATTTAGGATTGGGAAACAAACGCTAGCTCGTCTTACAAGAAACACACTCTGCTTTTGAAAATAGGGCACACATCTATTCTACTGTGTTTCCTATGGGGTCCAAACAGTGTGCTTGCTCAGAACAAAAGAAATGTGCTTCCTACACACACGGTCCATATCTAGTTCAACTCTGCTTAGGAAACTGACGAGAACAGTAGCTCCTTTCCGTCCAATACACTGTACTTACTGGGAACAGACGCGAGTGCTATTTGCACTGTGTAGGGCAAGGGGGCACAATAGTGACTCTTCTTGCCAGAAAACAACTCTTGCTCGTAGGACCAGAAACTGCATTTGAATCAATCCAATTAGGACTGGGAAACAAACGCTAGCTCGCCTTACAAGAAACATGCTCTTCTTTTGAGGATAGGGCACACATCTACTCTACTGTGTTTCCTATGGGGTCCAAACAGTGAGCTTGCTCAGAACAAAAGATTTGTGCTTCCTACACACACGGGCCACATCTAGTTCAACTCTGCTTAGGAAACTGACAAGAACAGTAGCTTCTCTTCAGTCCAATACACTGTACTTGCTGGGAACAGACGCGAGTGCTATTTGCACTGTGTATGGCAATGGGAGTGCAATAGTGATTTTCCTTACCAGAAAACAACTCTTGCTCGTAGGACCTGAAACTGCATGTGATTCAACTCCATTTAGGACTTGGAAAGAAACGCTAGCTCGCCTTACAAGAAACACACTCTGCTTTTGAGGAAAGAGCACTCTTCTACTCTACTGTGTTTTCTATAGGGCCAGAACAGTGAGCTTGCTGAGTACAAAAGAACTGTGCTTACTACACACATGGGCCATATCTAGTTCAACTCTGCTTAGGAACCTGACAAGAACAGTAGACCCTCTTCAGTCCAATACACTGTACATGCTGGGAACAGATGCGAGTGCTGTTTGTACTGTGTATGGCAATGGGAGCCCAATAGTGACTCTTCTTACCAGAAAACTCCTCTTGCTCATAGGACCAAAAACTGCATGTGACTCAACTCCATTTAGGACTGGGAAACAAACGCTAGCTCGCCTTACAAGAAACACACTCTGTTTTTGAGAAAAGAGCACTCTTCTACTCTACTGTGTTTCCTATAGGCCAGAACAGTGAGCTTGCTCAGAACAAAGAACTGTGCTTCCTACACACACAGGCCCTATCTTGTTCAATTCTGCTTAGGAAACTGACAAGTACAGCAGAACCTCTTCAGTCCAATACACTGTACATGCTGGCAACAGACGCCAGTGCTATTTGCCCTGTGTGTGAAAATGGGAGCGCAATAGTGACTCTTCTTACCAGAAGACAACTCTTGCTCGTATGACCAGAAACTGCATGTGATTCAACTCCATTTAGGACTGGGAAACAAACGCTAGCTCGCCTTACAAGAAACACACTCTACTATTGAGAAAAGAGCACTCTTCCACTCTACTGTGTTTCCTATGGGGTCCGAACAGTGAGCTTGCTCAGAACAAAAGAATTGTGCTTCCTACACACAGGGGCCATATCTAGTTCAACTCTGCTCAGGAAACTGAAAAGAACAGTAGATCCTCTTCAGTCGAATATACTGTACTTGCTGGGAACAGACACCAGTGCTATTTGCAGTATGTATGGCAATGGGAGCACAATAGTAACTCTTCTTACCAGAAAAATCTCTTGCTTGTAGGACCAGAAACTGCATGGGATTCAACTCCATTTCTGACTGGGAAACAAACTCTAGCTCGCCTTTCAAGAAACACACTCTGCTTTTGATAAAAGGGCACTCTTCTACTCTACGGTGTTTCCTATGGGGTCCAAACAGTGAGCTTGCTCAGAACAAAAGAACTGTGCTTCCTACACACACGGGCCATATCTGGTACAACTCTGCTTAGAAACTGACAAGAACTGTAGCTCCTCTTCAGTCCAATACACTGTACTCGCTAGGAACAGACGCCAGTGCTATTTTCGCTGTGTATGACAATGGGAGCGCAATAGTGACTCTTCTTACCAGAAAACAACTCTTGCTCTTAGTACCAGAAACTGCATGTGATTCAACTCCATATAGGACTGGGAAAAAAAAGCTAGCTCGCCTTACAAGAAACACACTCTGCTTTAGAGAAAAGAGCACTCTTCTACTCTACAGTGTTTCTTATAGGGCCAGAACAGTGAGCTTGCTCAGAACAAAAGAACTGTACAACCTACATACACGGGACATATCTAGTTCAACTCTGCTTAGGAAACTGAGAAGAAAAGTAGCTCTTCTTCAGTCCAATACACTGTATATGCTGAGAACAGACGCGAGTGCAATTTGCACTTTGTATGGCAATGAGAGCACAATAGTGATATTCCTTACTAGAAAACAGCTCTTGCTCATAGGACCAAAAACTTCATGTGATTCAACACCATTTAGAACTGGGAAATAAATGCTAGCTCACCTTACAAGAAACACACTCTGCTTTTGAGAAAAGAGCACTCTTCTACTCTACTGTGTTTCCTATAGTGCCAGCACAGTGAGCTTGCACAGAACAAAAGAAGTGTGCTTCCTACACACACAGACATATCTAGTTCAATTCAGCTTAGGAAACTGACAAGAACAGTATACCTTCTTCAGTCAAATACACTGCACATGCTGGGAACAGACACCAGTGCTATTTGACCTGTATATGACAATCGGAGCGCAATAGTGACTCTTCTTACCAGAAAACAACTCTTGCTCGTAGGACCAGGAACTGCATGTGATTCAACTCCATTTAGGACTGGGAAACAAACGCTAGCTCGCCTTTCAAGAAACATACTCTGCTTTTGAGAAAGAGCACTCATCTATTCTACTGTGTTTCCTATGGTGTCCGATAAGTGAGCTTGCTCAGAACAAAAGAACTGTGCTTCCTACACACACGGGCCATATCTAGTTCAACTCTGCTTAGAAAACTGACAAGAACAGTAGCTGCTCTTCAGTCCAATACACTGTACTTGCTGGGAACAGACGCCAGTGCTATTTGCACTGTGTATGGCAATGGGAGCGCAATAGTGACTCTTCTTACCAGAAAAAAACTCTTGCTCGTAGGACCAGAAACTGCATGGGATTCAACTCCATTTCTAACTGGGAAGCAAATACTAGCTTGCCTTTCAAGAAACACAATGTAATTTTGAGAAAAGAGCCCTCATCTACTCTACTGTGTTTCCTTTGGTGTCCGCACATTGTGCTTTCTCAGAACAAAAGAACTGTGCTTCCTACACACGGCCATATCTAGTTCAACTCCTCTTAGGAAAATGACAAGAACAGTAGCTCCTCTTCAGTCCAATACACTGTACTTGCTGGGAACAAACGCAAGTGCTATATGCACAATGTATGGCAATGGGAGCGCAATAGTGACTTTCCTTACCAGAAAACAACTCTTCCTCATAGGACCAGAAACTGCATGTGATTCAACTCCATTTAGGGGTGGGAAACAAACGCTAGCTCTCCTTACAAGAAACACACTCTGCTTTTGAGAAAAGAGCACTCTTCTACTCTACTGTGTTTCCTATAGGGCCAGAACAGTGAGCTTGATCAGAACAAGAGAACTGTGCTTCCTACACACGGTCATATCTAGTTCAATTCTTATTAGGAAACTGACAAGAACAGTAGATCCTCTTCAGTCCAATACACTGTACATGCTGGGAAACGACACCAGTGATATTTGTGCTGTGTATGACAATGGGAGCACAATAGTGACTCTTCTTACCAGAAAACATCTCTTGCCCGTAGGACCAGAAACTGCATGTGATTCAACTCCATATAGTACTGGGAAAAAAACACTAGCTTGCCTTACAAGAAACACACTCTGCTTTTGAGAAAAGAGCACTCTTCTACTCTACTGTGTTTCCTATGGTGTCCAACCAGTGACCTTGCTCAGAACAAAAGAACTGTCCTTCCTACACACACGGGCCATATCTAGTTCAACTCTGCTTAGGAAACTGACAAGAACAGTAGCTCCTCTTCAGGCCAATACACTGTACTTGCTGGGAACTGACGCCAGTGCTATTTGCAGTGTGTATGGCAATGAGAGCGCAATAGTGACTCTTCCTACCAGAAAAAAGTCTTGCTCGTTGGACCAGAAACTGCATGGGATTCAACTCCATTTCTTACTGGGAAACAAACACTTGCTCGCCTTTCAAGAAACACACTCTGCTTTTGTGAAAAGGGCACTCTTCTACTCTACTGTGTTTCCTATGGGGTCCGAACAGTGAGCTTGCTCAGAACAAAAGAACTGTGCTTCTTACACACACGGGCCATATCTAGTTGAATTCTGCTTAGGCACCTGACAAGAACAGTAGATCCTCTTCAGTCCAATACACTGTACATGCTGGGAACCGATGCCAATGCTATTTGCCCTGTGTATGAAATTGGGAGCGCAATAGTGACTCTTCTTACCAGAAAACAGCTCTTGCTCGTAGGACCAGAAACTGCATGGGATTCAACTCCATTTAGGACTGGGAAACAAACACTAGCTCGCTTTACAAGAAACACACTCTGCTTTTGAGAAAAGAGCACTCTTCTACTCTACAGTGTTTCCTCTATGGCCATAACAGTGAGCTTGCTCAGAACAAAAGGACTGTGCTTCCTACACACACGGGCCATATCTAGATCAATTCAGCTTAGGAAACTGACAAGAACAGTAGCTCCACTTCAGTCCAATACACTGTACTTGCTGGGAACAGACGCGAGGGCTATTTGCACTGTGTATGGCAATGGAAGCACAATAGTGACTCTTCTTACCAGAAAACAACTCTTGCTCATAGGACCAGAAACTGCATGTGATTCAACTCCATTTAGGACTGGGAAACAAACGCTAGCTCGCCTTACAAGAAACACACTCTGCTTTTGAGAAAAGAGCACTCTTCTACTTTTTGTGTTTCCTATCGTGTCTGAACAGAGAGCTTGCTAAGAACAAAAGAACTGTGCTTCCTATATCCGGGCCATACCTACTTCAACTCTGCTTAGGAAACGGACAAAAGAAGTAGCTCCTCTTCAGTCCAGTACACTGCAGTTGCTGGGAACAGACGCCAGTGCTATTTGCCCTGTGTATGAAAATGGGAGCACAATAGTGACTCTTTTTACCAGAAAACAACTCTTGCTCGTAGGAACAGAAACTGCATGTGATTCAACTCCATTTAGGACAGGGAAACAAACGCTAGCTCACCTTACAAGAAACACACTCTGCTTTTAAGAAAAGAGCACTCTTCTACTCTACTGTGTTTTCTATAGGGTCCGAACAGTGAGCTTGCTGAGAACAAAAGAACTGTGCTTCCTACACACACGGACCATATCCAGATCAACTCTACTTAGGAAACTGACAAGAACAGTAGATCCTCTTCAGTCCAATACACTGTACTTGCTGGGAACAGACGCGAGGGCTATTTGCACTGTGTATGGCAAAGGGAGCACAAGAGTGACTTTTCTTACCAGAAAACAACTCTTCCTCGTAGGACCAGAAACTGCATGTGTATTTCAACTCCATTTAGGACTGGGAAACAAACGCTAGCTGGCCTTATAAGAAACACACTCTGCTTTTGAGAAAAGAGCACTCTTCTACTCTACTGTGTTTCCTCTGGGGTTCGAAAAGTGAGCTTGCTCAGAACAAAAGAACTTTGCTTCCTACACACACGGGCCATATCTAGTTCAACTCTCCTTAGGAAACTGACGAGAACAGTATCTTCTCTTCAGTCCAATACACTGTACTTGTTGGGAACAGACGTGAGTGCTATTTTTACTGTGTATGGCAATGGGAGCGCAATAGTGACTCTTCTTACCAGAGAACAACTCTTGCTTGTAGGAACAAAAACTGCATTTGATTCACCTCCATTTAAAACTGGGAAACAAACGCTAGCTCGGCATACAAGAAACACCCTCTGCTTATGAGAACAGAGCACTCCTCTACTCTACTGTGTTTCCTATAGGGAAAGAACAGTGAGCTTGCTCAGAACAAAAGAACTGTGCTTCCTACACACACAGGCCATATCTAGTTCAATTCTGCTTATGAAACTGACAAGAACAGTAGCCTCTCTTCAGTCCAATACACTGTACTTGCTGGGAACAGATGCCAGTGCTATTTGCACTGTGTAGGGCAAAGGGAGCGCAAAAAGGACTCTTCTTACCAGAAAACAAGTCTTGCTCGTAGGCCCAGAAACTTCATGTGTATTTCAACTCCATTTAGGACTGGGAAACAAATGCTAGCTCGCCTTACAAGAAACACGCTCTGCTTTGAGAAAAGGTCACACTTCTACTCTACTGTGTTTCCTATAGGGTCCGAACAGTGAGCTTGCTCAGAACAAAAGAACCGTGCTTCCTACACACACGGGCCATATCTAGTTCATCTCTGCTTAGGAAACTGACAAGAACAGTAGATACTCTTCAGTCCAATAAACTGTACTTGCTGGGAACAGACGCTAGTGCTATTTGCACTGTGTATGGCAATGTGAGCGCAATAGTGACTCTTCTTACCAGAAAACAACTCTTGCTCGTAAGACCAAAAACTGCATTTGATTCCACTCCATTTAGGACTGGCAAACAAACCCTAGCTTGCCTTACAAGAAACACACTCTGCTTTTGAGAAAAGAGCACTCTTCTACTCTACTGTGTTTCCAATAGGGTCCGAACAGTGAGCTTGCTGAGAACAAAAGAACTGTGCTTCCTACACACACGGGCCATATTTCGTTCAATTCTGCTTAGTAAACTGACAAGAACAGTAGATCCTCTTCAGTCCAATACACTGTACATGCTGGGAACAAACGGCAGTGCGATTTGCACTGTGTATGGCAATGGGAGCGCAATAGTGACTCTTCTTACCAGAAAACAACTCTTGCTCGTAGGACCAAAAACTGCATTTGATTCAACTCCATTTAGGACTGGGAAACAAACGCTAGCTCGCCTTAGAAGAAACACACTCTGCTTTTGAGAAAAGAGCACTTTTCCACTCTACTGTTTTTCCTATATTGCCAGAACAGTGAACTTGCTCAGAACAAAACAATTTTGCTTCCTACACACGGGCCATATCTAGTTCAACTCTGCTTTGGAAACTGACGAGAACAGTAGCTCCTCTTCAGTCCAATATACTGTATTTGCTTCGAACAGATGTGAGTGCTATTTGCACTGTGTATGGAAATGGAGCGCAATAGGGACTTTCCTTACCAAAAAACAACTCTTGCTCGTAGGACCAAAAACTGATGTGATTCAACTCCATTTAGGACTGGGAAGCAAACACTAGCTCACCATACAAGAAACACAGTCTTCTTTTTGAGTAAAGAGCACTCTTCTACTCTACTGTGTTTTCTATGGGGTCCGAACAGTGAGCTTGCTGAGAACAAAAGAACTGTGCTTCCTACACACTCACTCCATATCTAATTCAACTCTGCTTAGGAAAATGACATGAACAGTAGCTTCTCTTCAGTCCAATACACTGTACTTGCTGGGAACAGATGCGAGTGCTATTTGCACTGTGTATGGCAATGGGAGCACAATAGTGACTTTCCTTACCAGAAAACAACTCTTGCGTGTAGGACCAGAAACTGCATGTGATTCAACTCCATTTAGGACTTGGAAACAAATGCTAGCTCGCCTTACAAGAAACACACTCTGCTTTTGAGAAAAGAGCACTCTTCTACTCTACTGTGTTTCCTATAGCGCAAGAACAGTGAGCTTGCTCAGAACAAAAGAACTGTGCTTCCTACACACGGCCATATTTTGTTCAATTCTGCTTAGTAAACTGACAAGAACAGTAGATCCTCTTCAGTCCAATACACTGTACATGCTGGGAACAAACGCCAGTGCGATTTGCACTGTGTATGGCAATGGGAGCACAATAGTGACTCTTCTTACCAGAAAACAACTCTTGCTCGTAGGACCAGAAACTGCATGTGATTCAACTCCATTTAGAACTGGGAAAAAAACACTAGCTCGCCTTACAAGAAACACTTTCTGCTTTTGAGAAAAGAGCACTCTTCTACTCTACTGTGTTTCCTATAGGGCCAGAACAGTGAGCTTGCTCAGAACAAAAGAACTGTGCTTCCTACACACACGTGCCATATCTAGTTCAACTCTGCTTAGGAAACTGACAAGAACAGTAGCTCCTCTTCAGTCCAATACACTGTACTTGCTGGGAACAGACGCGAGTGCTATTTTTACTGTGTATGGCAATGGGAGCGCAATAGTGACTCTTCTTACCAGAAAACAACTCTTGCTGGTAGGACCAAAAACTGCATTTGATTCACCTCCATTTAGGACTGGGAAACAAACGCTAGCTAGACTTACAAGAAACACACTCTGCTTTTGAGAAAAGAGCACTCCTCTACTCTACAGTGTTTCCTATAGGGCCAGAACAGTGAGCTTGCTCAGAAGAAAAGAACTGTGCTTCCTGCACACACGGGCCATATCTAGTTCAATTCTGCTTACGAAACTGACAAGAACAGTAGCCTCTCTTCTGTCCAATACACTGTACTTGCTGTTAACAGACACGAGGGCTATTTGTACTGTGTATGGCAAAGGGAGCGCAAAATGGACTCCTCTTACCAGAAAACAAGTCTCGCTCTTAGGACCAGAAACTGCATGTGTATTTCAACTCCATTTAGGACTGGGAAACAAACGCTAGCTTGCCTTACAAGAAACACACTCTGCTTTTGACAAAACAGCACTCTTCTACTCTACTGTGTCCTATGGGGTCCAAACAGAGAACTTGCTCAGAACAAAAGAACTGTGCTTCCTACACCCGGGCCATATCGAGTTCAACTCTGCTGAGGAAACTGACAAGAGAAGTAGCGCCTCTTCAGTCCTATACACTGTACTTGCTGGAAACAGATGCCAGTGCTATTTGCACTGTGTATGGCAATGGGAGCGCAATAGTGACTTTCCTTACCAGAAAACAACTCTTGATCATGGGTCCAAAACCTGCATGTGATTCAACTCCACTTATGACTTGGAAACAAAGGCTAGCTCGCCTTACAAGTAACACACTCTGCTTTTGAGAAAAGAGCACTCTTCTACTCTACTGTGTTTTCTTTAGAGCCAAAACAGTGAGCTTGCTCAGAACAAAAGAACTGTGCTTCCTACACACACGGGCCATATCTAGTTCAACTCTGCTTAGAAAACTGACAAGAACAGTAGCTCCTCTTCAGTCCAATACACTGTACCTGCTGGGAACAGACACCAGTGCTACTTGCCCTGTGTATGACAAAGGGAGCGCAATAGTGACTCTTCTTCCCAGAAAACATCTCTTGCTCGTAGGACCAGAAACTGCATGTGATTCAACTCCATTTCGCACTGGAAAACAAACATTAGCTCGCCTTACAAGAAACACACTCTGCTTTTGAGAAAAGAGCACTCTTCTTCTCTACTGTATTTCCTATAGGGCCAGAATAGTGAGCTTGCTCAGAACAAAAGAACTTTGCTTCTTACATACACGGGCTATATCTAGTTCAACTCTGCTTAAGAAACTGACAAGAACAGTAGCTCCTCTTCAGTCCAATACACTGTACATGCTGGGAACAGACGCCAGTGCTATTTGCCCTGTGTATTATAATGGGAGCGCAATAGTGACTCTTCTTCCCAGAAAACAACTCTTGCTCATAGGACCAGAAACTGCATGTGATTTAACTCCATTTAGAACTGGGAAACAAATGCTAGCTCGCCTTACAATAAACACACTCTGCTTTTGAGAAAAGAGCACTCTTCTACTCTACTGTGTTTCCTATGGGGTCTGAACAATGAGCTTGCTCCGTACAAAAGAACCGTGCTTCCTACACACCCGGGCCATATCTAGTTCAACTCTGCTTAGGAAACTGACAAGAACAGTAGCTCCTCTTCAGTCCAATACACTGTACTTGCTGGGAACAGACGCGAGTGCTATTTGCACTGTGTAAGACTATGGGAGCGCAATAGTGACTCTTCTTACCAGAATACAACTCTTGCTCGTAGGACCAGAAACTGCATGTGATTCAACTCCATTTAGAACTGGTAAACAAATGCTAGCTCGCCTTACAATAAACACACTCTGCTTTTCAGAAAAGAGCAAACTTCTACTCTACTGTGTTTCCTATGAGTCTGAACAGTGAGCTTGCTCAGAACAAAAGAACTGTGCTTCCTAAACACACGGGCCATATCTAGATCAATTCTGCATAGGAAACTGACAAGGACAGTAGATCCTCTTGAGTCCAATACACTGTATGCTGGGAACAGACGCCATTGCTATTTGCCCGGTGTATGAAAATGAGAGCACAATAGTGACTCTTCTTACCAGAAAACAACTCTTGCTCGTAGGATCAGAAACTGCATTTGATTCAACTCCATTTAGGACTGAAAATCAAACAGTAGCTCACCTTTCAAGAAACACACACTGCTTTTGAGAAAAGGGCACTCTTCTACTCTACTGTGTTTCTTATGGGGTCAGAACAGTGAGCTTTCTCAGAACAAAAGAACTGTGCTTCCTACACACACGGGCCATATCTAGATCAATTCTGCTTAGGAAACTGAAAAGGACAGTAGATCATCTTAAGTCCAATACACTGTACATGCTGGGAACAGACGCGAGGGCTATTTGCCCTGTGTATGTCATATGGAGCGCAATAGTGACTCTTCTTACCAGAAAACAACTCTTGCTCGTAGGACAAAAAACTACATGTGATTCAACTCCATTTAGGACTGGGAAACAAACGCTAGCTCGCCTTACAAGAAACACTCTCTGCTTTTGAGAAAAGAGCACTCTTCTACTCTACTGAATTTCCTATAGGGCCAAAACAATGAGCTTGCTCAGAACAAAAGAACTGTGCTTCCTACACACACGGTCAAATCTGATTCAAATCTGCTTAGGAAACTCACAAGAATACTAGATCCTCTTCAGTCCAATACACTGTACTTGCTGGGAACAGACGCGAGTGCTATTTGCCCTGTGTATGACAATGGGAGTGCAATAGCGACTCTTTTTACCAGAAAACAACTCTTGCTCGTAGGACCAGAAACTGCATGTGATTCAACTCCATTTAGAACTGGGAAACAAACGCTAGCTCGCCTTACAAGAAACACACTCTGCTTTTGAGAAAAGAGCACTTTTCTACTCTACTGTGTTTCCTTTGGGGTCCAAACAGTGAGCTTGCTCAGAACAAAAGAACTGTGCTTCCTAAACACACGGGCCATATCTAGTTCAACTCTGTGTAGGAAACTGACAAGAACAGTAGCTCCTATTCAGTCCAATACACTGTACTTGCTGGGAAATGACGCGAGAGCTATTTGCACTGTATATGGCAATGGGATCCCAATAGTGACTCTTCTTACCAGAAAACAACTCTTGCTCGTAGGACCAAAAACTGCATGGGATTCACCTCCATTTCTGACTGGGAAACAAACACTGGCTCGCCTTATAAAAAACACACTCTGCTTTTGAGAAAAGAGCCCTCTTCTAATCTAAAGTGTTTCCTATGTGGTCCGAACAGTGAGCTTGCTCAGAACAAAAGAACTGTGCTTCCTACACACAGGGGCCATATCTAGTTTAACTCTGCTTAGGAAACTGACAAGAACAGTAGCTCATCTTCAGTCCAATACACTGTACTGAACAAAAGAACTGTGCTTCCTAAACACATGGGCCATATCTAGATCAATTCTGCATAGGAAACTGACAAGGACAGTAGATCCTCTTGAGTCCAATACACTGTACATGCTGGGAACAGACGCCAGTGCTATTTGCCCTGTGTATGACAATGGGAGCACAATAGTGACTCTTCTTACCAGAAAACAACTCTTGCTCGTAGGACCAGAAACTGCATGTGATTCAACTCCATTTAGGACTGGGAAACAAACGCTAGCTCGCCTTACAAGAAACACACTCTGCTTTTGAGAAAAGAGCCCTTTTCTACTCTAAAGTATTTCCTATGGGTTCCGAACAGTGAGCTTGCTCTGAACAAAAGAACTGTGCTTCCTACACACACGGGCCATATCTAGTTCATCTCTACTTAGGAAACTGACAAGAACAGTAGCTCCTCTTCAGTCCAATACACTGTACACGAGGGGAACAGATGCCAGTGCTATTTGCAATGTGTATGAACATGGGACCGCAATAGTACTCTTCTTACCAGGAAACAACTCTTGCTCGTAGGACCAGAAACTGCATGTGATTCAACTCCATTTACAACTGAAAAAAAAAACGCTAGCTCGCTTTACAAGAAACACACGCTGTTTTGAGAAAAGTGCACTCTTCTACTCTACTGTGTTTCTTATGAGGTCAGAACAGTGAGCTTGCTCAGAACAAAAGAACTGGGCTTCCTACACACACGGTCATATCTAGTTCAATTCTGCTTAGGAAACTGACAAGAATAGTAGATCCTCTTCAGGCCAATACTCTGTAGTTGCTGGGAAAAAACACACCAACTATATCTAGTTCACATCTGCTTAGGAAACTGACAAGAACAGTAGCTCATCTTCAATCCAATACACTGTACATGCTGGGAACAGACGCCAGTGCTATTTGCCCTGTGTATGAAAATTGGAGCACAATAATGACTCTTCTTACCAGAAAACAACTCTTGCTCGTAGTACCAGAAACTGCATGTGATTCAACTCCATATAGGACTACGAAACAAACGCTAGCTCGCCTTAAAAGAAACACACTCTGCTTTTGAGAAAAGAGCACTCTTCTACTCTACAGTGTTTCCCATGGGTTCTGAACAGTGAGTTTGCTCAGAACAAAAGAACTGTGCTTCCTACACACACGGGCCATATCTAGTTCAACTCTACTTAGGAAACTGACAAGAACAGTACCTCCTCTTAAGTCCAATACACTGTACTTAATGGGAACAGACGCGAAGGCTATTTGCACTGGGTATGGCAATGGGAGCACAATAATGACTTTCCTAGCCAGAAAACAACTCTTGCTCATAGGACCAAAAACTGCATGTGATTCAACTCCATGTAGGACTGGGAAACAAACGCTAGCTCGCCTTACAAGAAACACACTCTGCTTTTGAGAAAAGAGCACTCTTCTACTCTACTGTGTTTCCTATAGGGCCAAAACAGTGAGCTTGCTCAGAACAAAAGAACTGTGCTTCCTACACACACGGGCCATATCCAGTTCAACTCTGCTTAGGAAACTGACAAGAACAGTAGCTCATCTTCAGTCCAATACACTGTACTTCTTGGGAACAGACGCCAGTGCTATTTGCACTATGCATGGCAATGGGAGTGCAATAGTGACTTTCCTTACCAGAAAACAACTCTAGCTCATAAGACCAAAAACTGCATGTGATTCAACTCCATTTAGGACTGGGAAACAAACGGTAGCTCGCCTTACAAGAAACACACTCTGCTTTTGAGAAAAGAGCACTCTTCTACTCTACTGTGTTTCCTACAAGGCCAAAACAGTGAGCTTGCTCAGAACAAAAGAACTGTGCTTCCTACACATACAACCATATCTAGTTCAATTATGGTTAGGAAACTGACAAGAACAGTAGATTCTCTTCCGTCCCATACACTGTACTTGCTCGAAAGAGACGCCAGTGCTATTTGCCCTGTGTATGACAATGGGAGCACAATAGTGACTTTCCTTACCAGAAAACAACTTTTGCTCGTAGGACCAGAAACTGCATGTGATTCAACTCCATTTAGGACTGGGAAACAAAAGCTAGCTCGCCTTACAAGAAACACACTCTGCTTTTGAGAAAAGAGCACTCTTCTTCTCCAATGTGTTTCCTATAGGGCCAGAATAGTGAGCTTGCTCAGAACAAAAGAACTGTGCTTTCTACACACACCGACTATATCTAGTTCAACTCTGCTTAAGAAACTGACAAGAACAGTAGATCCTCTTCAGGCCAATACACTGTACATGCTGGGAACAGACGCCAGTGCTATTTGCCCTGTGTATGACAATGGGAGCACAATAGTGACTCTTCTTACCAGAAAACAACTCTTGCTCGTAGTACCAGAAACTGAAAGTAATTCAACTCCATTTAGGACTGTGAAACAAACGCTAGCTCGCATTACAAGAAACACACTCTGATTTTGAGAAAAGAGCACTCTTCTACTCTACAGTGTTTCCTATGGGGTCCGAACAGTGAGCTTGCTCTGAACAAAAGAATTGTGCTTCCTACACACACGGGCCATATCTAGTTCAATTCTGCTTAGGAAACTGACAGGAACAGTAGATCCTCTTCAGTCCAATACACTGTACACGAGGGGAACAGATGCCAGTGCTATTTGCAATGTGTATGAAAATGGGAACGCAATAGTACTCTTCTTACCAGGAAACAACACTTGCTCGTAGGACCAGAAACTGCATGTGATTCAACTCCACTTAGGACTGAAAAAAAAAAAAAACGCTAGCTCGCCTTACAAGAAACACACTATGCTTTTGAGAAAAGGGCACTCTTCTACTCTACTGTGTTTCATATGGGGTCAGAACAGTGAGCTTGCTCAGAACAAAAGAACTGTGCTTCCTACACACACGGGCCATATCTAGATCAATTCTGCTTAGGAAACTGACAAGGACAGTAGATCATCTTCAGTCCAATACACTGCACATGCTGGGAACAGACACAAGTGCTATTTGCCCTGTGTATGTCAATGGAAGCGCAATAGTGACTATCCTTACCAGAAAACAACTCTTCCTCGTAGGACCAGAAACTGCATGTGATTCTACTCCATTTAGGACTGGGAAACAAACGCTAGCTCACCTTACAAGAAACACACTCTGCTTTTGAGAAAAGAGCACTCTTCTACTCTACTGTGTTTCCTTTGGGGTCCAAACAGTGAGCTTGCTCAGAACAAAAGAACTGTGCTTCCTACACACGGGCCATATCTAGTTCAACTCTGCTTAGGAAACTGACAAGAACAGTAATTGCTCTCCAGTGCAATACACTGTACTTGCTGGGAACAGACGCGAGTGGTATTTGCACTGTATATGTCAATGGGAGCACAATAGTGACTCTTCTTATCAGAAAACAACTCTTGCTTGTAGGACCAGAAACTGCATGGGATTCAACTCCATTTCAGACTGGGAAACAAACACTAGCTCGCCTTACAAGAAACACACTCTGCTTTTCAGAAA
>NW_026737025.1:0-52505 GCF_949786415.1 Peromyscus eremicus | reverse complement strand
TCTGTTCCCAGCAAGTACAGTGTATTGGACTGAAGAGGAGCTACTGTTCTTGTCAGTTTCCTAAGCAGAATTGAACTAGATATGGCCCGTGTGTACGAAGCACAGTTCTTTTGTTCTGAGCAAGCTCACTGTTTGGACCCCATAGGAAACACAGTAGAGTAGAAGAGTGCTCTTTTCTCAAAAGCAGAGTGTGTTTCTTGTAAGGCGAGCTCGCGTTTGTTTCCCAGTCCTAAATGGAGTTGAATCACATGCAGTTTCTGGTCCTATGAGCAAGAGTTTTTTTCTGGTAATAAGAGTCACTATTGCCCTCCCATTGTCATATACAGGGCAAATAGCACTGGCCTCTGTTCCCAGCATGTACAGTGTATTGGACTGAAGAGGATATACTGTTCTTGTCAGGTTCCTAAGCAGAGTTGAACTAGATATGGCCCATGTGTGTAGGAAGCACAGTTCTTTTGTACTCAGCAAGCTCACTGTTCTGGCCCTATAGGAAACACAATAGAGTAGAAGCGTGCTCTTTCCTCAAAAGCAGAGTGTGTTTTTTGTAAGGCAAGCTAGCGTTTGTTTGGCAGTCCTAAATGGAGTTGAATCACATGCATTTTCTGGTCGTAAGAGCAAGAGTTGTTTTCTGGTAAGGAAAGTCACTATTGTGCTCCCATTGCCATACATAGTACAAATAACACTCGCGTCTGTTTCCAGCAAGTACAGTGTATTGGACTGAGAGGAGCTACTGTTCTTGTCAGTTTCCTAAGCAGAGTTCAACTAGATATGGCCCGTGTGTGTAGGAAGCACAGTTCTTTTGTTCTCAGCAAGCTCACTGTTCGGACCCCATAGAAAACACAGTAGAGTATACGAGTGCTCTTTTCTCAAAAGCAGAGTTTGTTTCTTGTAAGGCGAGCTAGCGTTTGTTTCCCAGTCCTAAGTGGAGTTGAACCAAATGCAGTTTTTGGTCCTATGAGCAAGAGTTGTTTTCTGGTAATAAGAGTCACTATTTTGCTCCCATTGCCATACATAGTACAAATAACACTCGCGTCTGTTTCCAGCAAGTACAGTGTATTGGTCTGAAGAGGAGCTACTGCTCATGTCAGTTTCCTAAGCAAAGTTGAACTAAATAAGGCCCGTGTGTGTAGGAAGCACAGTTCTTTTGTTCTGAGCAAGCTCACTGTTCGAACCCCATAGGAAACACAGTAGAGAGAAGAGTTTTCTTTTCTCAAAAGCAGAGTGTGTTTCTTGTAAGGTGAGATAGCATTTGTTTCCCAGTCCTAAATGGAGTTGAAATACACATGCAGTTTCTGGTCTTACGAGCAAGAGTTGTTTTCTGGTAAGAGGAGTCACTATTGCGCTCCCTTTGCCATACACAATGCAAATAGCCCTCGTGTCTGTTCCCAGCAAGTACAGTGTATTGGACTGAAGAGGAGCTACTGTTCTTGTCAGTTTCCTAAGCAGAATTGAACAAGATATGTCCCGTGTGTGTAGGAAGCACAGTTCTTTTGTTCTGAGCAAGCTCACATTTCGAACCCCATATAAAACACAGTAGAGTAGAAAAGTGCATTTTTCTCAAAAGCAGAGAGTGTTTCTTGTAAGATGAGCTAGCGTTTTTTTTCCAGTCCTAATTGGAGTTGAAATACACATGCAGTTTCTGGTCCTACGAGCAAGAGTTGTTTTCTGGTAAGAAGAGTCACTATTGCGCTCCATTTGCTATACACAGTGCAAATAGCCCTCACGTCTGTTCCCAGCAAGTACAGTGTATTGGACTGAAGAGGAGCTACTGTTCTTGTCAGTTTCCTAAGCAGAGTTTAACTAGATATGGCCCATGTGTGTAGGAAGCACAGTTCATTTGTACTCAGCAAGCTCACTGTTCTGGCCCTATAGGAAACACAGTAGAGTAGAAGAGTGCTCTTTCCTCAAATGCAGAGTGTGTTTTTGTAAGGCGAGCTAGCGTTTGTTTCACAGTCATAAATGGAGTTGAATCACATTCAGTTTCCGTTCCTACGAGCAAGAGTTGTTTTCTGGTAAGGAAAGTCACTATTGCGCTCCCATTGCCATACACAGTACAAATAGCACTCGCGTCTGTTCCCAGCAAGTACAGTGTATTGTACTGAAGAGGAGCTACTGTTCTTGTCAGTTTCCTAAGCAGAATTGAACTAGATATGGCCCGTGTGTGTAGGAAGCACAGTTCTTTTGTTCTGAGCAAGCTCACTGTTTGGACCCCATAGGAAACACAGTAGAGTAGAAGAGTGTTCTTTTCTCAAAAGCAGAGTGTGTTTCTTGTAAGTCGAGCTAGCGTTTGTTTCCCAGTCCTAAATGGAGTTGAATCACATGCAGTTTCTGGTCCTACGAGCAAGGGTTGTTTTCTGGTAAGAAGAGTCACTATTGCGCTCCCATTGCCATACACAGTGCAAATAGCACTGGCGTCTGTACCCAGCATGTACAGCGTATTGGACTGAAGAGGATCTACTGTTCTTTTCAGTTTCCTAAGCAGAGTTGAACTAGATATGGCCTGTGTGTGTAGGAAGCACAGTTCTTTTGTTCTGAGCAAGCTCACGGTTCGGACCCCATAGGAAACACAGTAGAGTAGAAGAGTGCTCTTTTTCAAAAGCAGAGTATGTTTCTTGTAAGGCGAGCTAGCGTTTGTTTCCCAGTCCTAAATGGAGTTGAATCAAATGCAGTTTTTGGTCCTACAAACAAGAGTTGTTTTCTGGTAAGAAGAGTCACTATTGCGCTCCCTTTGCCATACATAGTGCAAATAGCCCTCTCGTCTCTTCCCAGCAAGTACAGAGTATTTGACTGAGAGGAGCTAAAGTTCTTGTCAGTTTCCTAAGCAGACTTGAACTAGATATGGCCCGTGTGTGTAGGAAGCCCAGTTCTTTTGTTCTGAGCATGCTAACTTTTCGGGCGCCATAGGAAACACAGTAGAGTAGAAGACTACTCTTTTCTCAAAAGCAGAGTGTGTTTCTTGTAAGGCGAGCTAGCTTTTGTTTCCCAGTCGAAAATTAAGTTTAATCACATGCAGTTTCTGGTCCTACGAGTAGAGGTGTTTTTGGTAAGAAGAGTCACTCTTGCGCTCCCGTTGCCATACACAGTGCAAATAGCACTTGCGTCTTTTCCAATCAAGTACAGTGTATTGGACTGAAGAGGAGATACTGTTCTTGTCAGTTTCCTGAGCAGAGTTGAACTAGATATGGCCCGTGTGTATAGGAAGCACAGTTCTTTTGTTCTGAACAAGCTCACTTTCTGGCCCTATAGGAAACACAGTAGAGTAGAAGAGTGCTCTTTTCTCAAAAGCAGAGTGTGTTTCTTGTAAGGCGAGATAGCGTTTGTTTCCCAGTCCTAAATGGAGTTGAATCACATGCATTTTCTGGACGTAAGAGCAAGAGTTGTTTTCTGGTAAGGAAAGTCACTATTGAGCTCCCATTGTCATACACAGGGCTAATAGCACTGGCATCTGTTCCCAGCATGTACAGTGTATTGGACTGAAGAGGATCTACTGTTATTGTCAGTTTCCTAAGCAGAATTGAACTAGATACGGCCATGTGTTTAGGAAGCACAGTTCTTTTGTTCTGAGCAAGCTCACTGTTCTGGCCCTATAGGAAACACAATAGAGTAGAAGAGTGCTCTTTTCTCAAAAGCAGAGTGTGTTTCTTGTAATGCGAGATAGCGTTTGCTTCCCAGACCTAAATGGAGTTGAATCACATGCAGTTTCTGGTCCTACAAGCAAGAGTTGTTTTCTGGTAAGAAGAGTCACTATTGCGCTCGCACTGTCATACACAGTGCAAATATCACTCGCTTCTGTTCCCAGCAAGTACAGTGTATTGGACTGAAGAGGATCTACTGTTCTTGTCAGTTTCCTCTGCAGAGTTGAACTAGATATGGCCCGTGTGTGTAGGAAGCACAGTTCTTTTGTTCTGAGCAAGCTCACTGTGCGGACCCCATAGGAAACTCAGTGCTCTTTTCTCAAAAGCAGAGTGTGTTAGTTGTAAGGCGAGATAGCGTTTGCTTCCCAGACATAAATGGAATGGAATCACACGCAGTTTCTGGTCCTACAAGCAAGAGTTGTTTTCTGTTAAGAAGAGTCACTATTGCGCTCGCATTGTCATACACAGGGCAAATAGCACTGGCGTTTTTTCCCAGCATGTACAGTGTATTGGACTGAAGAGGATCTACTGTTCTTGTCAGATTCCTACGCAGAGTTGAACTAGATATAACCCGTGTGTGTAGGAAGCACAGTTCTTTTGTTCTGAGCAAGCTCACTGTTCTGGCCCTATAGGAAACACAGTAGAGTAGCAGAGTGCTCTTTTCTCAAAATCCGAGTGTGTTTCTTGTAAGGCGAGCTAGTGTTTGTTTCCAAGTCCAAATGGAGTTGAATCACATGCAGTTTCTGTTCCTACGAGCAAGAGATGTTTTCTGTCAAGAAGAGTCACTATTTTGTTCCCATTGCCATACACAGTGCCAATAGCACTCGTGTCTGTTCCCAGCAAATACAGTGTATTGCACTGAAGAGGAGCTACTGTTCTTGTCAGTTTCCTAAGCAGAATTGAACTAGATATGGCCCGTGTGTGTAGGAAGCACAGTTCTTGTGTACTCAGCAAGCTCACTGTTTGGACCCCATAGGAAACACAGTAGAGTAGAAGAGTGCTCTTTTCTAAAAAGCAGAGTGTTTTTCTTGAAAGACGAGCAAGCATTTGTTTCCCAGTCCTAAATCGAGTTGAAATACACATGCAGTTTCTGGTCCTACCAACAAGAGTTGTTTTCTGGTTAGAAGAGTCACTATTGTGCTCCCTTTGCCATACACAATGCAAATAGCCCTCGCGTCTGTTCCCAGCAAGTACAGTGTATTGGACTGAAGAGGATCTACTGCTCTTGTTAGTTTCCTAAGCAGAGTTGAACTAGATATGGCCCATGTGTGTAGGAAGCACATTTCTTTTGTTCTCAGCAAGCTCACTGTTCGGACCCCATAGGAAACACAGTAGAGTAGAAGAGTGCTCTTTCCTCAAAAGCAGAGTGTGTTTCTTGTAAGGCGAGCTAGCATTTGTTTCCCAGTCCTAAATGGAGTTGAATCACATGCAGTTTCTGGTCCTACAAGCAAGAGTTGTTTTCTGGTAAGAAGAGTCACTATTGCACTTCCATTGCCATACACAGTGCAAATAGCACTGTCGTCTGTACCCAGCATGTACAGTGTATTGGACTTTAGAGGATCTGCTGTTCTTGTCAGTTTCCTAAGCAGAATTGAACTAGATATGGCCTGTGTGTGTAGGAAGCACAGTTTTTTTGTTCTGAGCAAGCTCACTGTTTGGACCCCATAGGAAACACAGTGGAGTAGAAGAGTGCTCTTTTTTCAAAAGCAGAGTGTGTTTCTTGTAAGGCAAGCTAGCGTTTGTTTCCCAGTCCTAAATGGAGTTGAATCACATGCAGTTTCTGGTCCTACGAGCAAGAGTTTTTTCTGGTAATAAGAGTCACTATTGCGCTCGCATTGTCATACACAGGGCAAATAGCACTGGCCTCAGTTCTCAGCATGTACAGTGTATTGGACTGAATAGGAGCTACTGTTCTTGTCAGTTTCCTAAGCAGAATTGAACTAGGTATGGCCCATGTGTGTAGGAAGCACGGTTCTTTTGTACTCAGCAAGCTCACTGTTCTGGCCCTTTAGGAAACACAGTAGACTAGAAGAGTGCTCTTTAATCAAAAGCAGAGTGTGTTTCTTGTAAGGCGAGCTAGCGTTTGTTTCCCAGTCCTAAATGGAGTTGAATCACATGCAGTTTCCGTTCCTACGAGCAAGAGTTGTTTTCTGGTAAGGAAAGTCACTATTGTGCTCCCATTGCCATACACAGTGCAAATAGCACTCGCGTCTGTTCCCAGCAAGTACAGTGTATTGGACTGAATAGGAGCTACTGTTCTTGTCAGTTTCCTAAGCAGAATTGAACTAGATATGGCCCGTGTGTGTAGGAAGCACAGTTCTTTTGTACTCAGCAAGCTCACTGTTTGGACCCCATAGGAAACACAGTAGAGTAGAAGAGTGCTCTTTTCTCAAAAGCAGAGTGTGTTTCTTGTAAGGCCAGCTAGCATTTGTTTCCCAGTCCTAAATGGAGTTGAATCACATGCAGTTTCTGTTCCTACGAGCAAGGGTTGTTTTCTGGTAAGAAGAGTCACTATTGCGCTCCCATTGCCATACACAGTGCAAATAGCACTGGCGTCTGTACCCAGCATGTACAGCGTATTGGACTGAAGAGGATCTACTGTTCTTTTCAGTTTCCTAACCAGAGTTGAACTAGATATGGCCCGTGTGTGTAGGAAGCACAGTTCTTTTGTTCTGAGCAAGCTCAATGTTCGGACACCATAGGAAACACAGTGGAGTAGAAGAGTGCTCTTTTCTCAAAAGCAGAGTGTGTTTCTCATAAGGCGAGCTAGTGTTTGTTTCCCAGTCCTAAATGAAGTTGAATCACATGCAGTTTTTGGT
Organism: Peromyscus eremicus; assembly: GCF_949786415.1. Lineage (NCBI taxonomy): Eukaryota > Metazoa > Chordata > Mammalia > Rodentia > Cricetidae > Peromyscus > Peromyscus eremicus. Next base: position 46,051 of record NW_026737025.1, on the reverse strand, counting down.
CCTACGAGCAAGAGTTGTTTTCTGGTAAGAAGAGTCACTATTGTGCTCCCATTGCCATACATAGTACAAGTAACACTCGCGTCTGTTTCCAGCAAGTACAGTGTATTGGTCTGAAGAGGAGCTACTGTTCATGTCAGTTTCCTAAGCAAAGTTGAATTAGATAAGTCCCGTGTATGTAGGAAGCACAGTTCTTTTGTTCTGAGCAAGCTCACTGTTCTAGCCCTATAGGAAACACAGTGGAGTAGAAGAGTGCTCTTTTCTCAAAAGCAGAGTGTGTTTCTTGTAAGGCGAGCTAGCGATTGTTTCCCAGTCCTAAATGTAGTTGAATCACATGCAGTTTCTGGTCCTACGTGCAAGAGTTTTTTCTGGTAATAAGAGTCACTATTGCGCTCCCATTGTCATACACAGGGCAAATAGCACTGGCCTCTGTTCTCAGCATGTACAGTGTATTGGACTGAAGAGGAGCTACTGTTCTTGTCAGGTTCCTAAGCAGAGTTGAACTAGATATGGCCCATGTGTGTAGGAATCACAGTTCTTTTGTACTCAGCAAGCTCACTGTTCTTGCCCTATAGGAAACACAGTAGAGTAGAAGAGTGCTCTTTCCTCAAAAGCAGAGTGTGTTTCTTGTAAGGCGAGCTAGCATTTGTTTCCCAGTCCTAAATGGAGTTGAATCACATGCAGTTTCCGTTCCTACGAGCAAGAGTTGTTTTCTGGTAAGGAAAGTCACTATTGCGCTCCCATTGCCATACACAGTGCAAATAGCACTCGCGTCTGTTCCCAGCAAGTACAGTGTATTGGACTCAATAGGAGCTACTCTTCTTGTCAGTTTCCTAAGCAGAATTGAACTAGATATGGCCCGTGTGTGTAGGAAGCACAGTTCTTTTGTACTCAGCAAGCTCACTGTTTGGACCCAATAGGAAACACAGTAGAGTAGAAGAGTGCTCTTTTCTAAAAAGCAGAGTGTGTTTCTTGTAAGACGAGCAAGCATTTGTTTCCCAGTCCTAAATCGAGTTGAAATACACATGCAGTTTCTGGTCCTACCAGCAAGAGTTGTTTTCTGGTTAGACGAGTCACTATTGTGCTCCCTTTGCCATACACAATGCAAATAGCCCTCGCGTCTGTTCCCAGCAAGTACAGTGTATTGGACTGAAGAGGAGCTACTGTTCTTGTCAGTTTCCTAAGCAGAGTTGAACTAGATATGGCCCATGTGTGTAGGAAGCACGTTTCTTTTGTTCTCAGCAAGCTCACTGTTCGGACCCCATAGGAAACACAGTAGAATAGAAGAGTGCTCTTTCCTCAAAAGCAGAGTGTGTTTCTTGTAAGGCGAGCTAGCATTTGTTTCCCAGTCCTAAATGGAGTTGAATCACATGCACTTTCTGGTTATACGAGCAAGAGTTGTTTTCTGGTAAGAAGAGTCACTATTGCACTCCCATTGCCATACACAATGCAAATAGCACTGTCATCTGTACCCAGCATGTACAGTGTATTGGACTGAAGAGGATCTACTGTTCTTGTCAGTTTCCTAAGCAGAATTGAACTAGATATGGCCCGTGTGTGTAGGAAGCACAGTTCTTTTGTTCTGAGCAAGCTCACTGTTCTAGCCCTATAGGAAACACAGTGGAGTAGAAGAGTGCTCTTTTTCCAAAAGCAGAGTGTGTTTCTTGTAAGGCAAGCTAGCGTTTGTTTCCCAGTCCTAAATGGAGTTGAATCACATGCAGTTTCTGATCCTATGAGCAAGAATTTTTTCTGGTAATAAGAGTCACTATTGCGCTCGCATTGTCATACACAGGGCAAATAGCACTGGCCTCAGTTCTCAGCATGTACAGTGTATTGGACTGAAGAGGATCTACTGTTTTTGTCAGGTTCCTAAGCAGTGTTGAACTAGGTATGGCCCATGTGTGTAGGAAGCACAGTTCTTTTGTACTCAGCAAGCTCACTGTTCTGGCCCTTTAGGAAACACAGTAGAGTAGAAGAGTGCTCTTTCCTCAAAAGCAGAGTGTGTTTCCTGTAAGGCGAGCTAGCGTTTGTTTCCCAGTCCTAAATGGAGTTGAATCACATGCAGTTTCCGTTCCTACGAGCAAGAGTTGTTTTCTGGTAAGGAAAGACACTATTGCGCTCCCATTGCCATACTCAGTGCAAATAGCACTCGCGTCTGTTCCCAGCAAGTACAGTGTATTGGACTGAATAGGAGCTACTGTTCTTGTCAGTTTCCTAAGCAGAATTGAACTAGATATGGCCCGTGTGTGTAGGAAGCACAGTTCTTTTGTACTCAGCAAGCTCACTGTTTGGACCCCATAGGAAACACAGTAGAGTAGAAGAGTGCTCTTTTCTCAAAAGCAGAGTGTGTTTCTTGTAAGGCGAGCTAGCATTTGTTTCCCAGTCCTAAATGGAGTTGAATCACACGCAGTTTCTGTTCCTACGAGAAGGGTTGTTTTCTGGTAAGAAGAGTCACTATTGCGCTCCCATTGCCGTACACAGTGCAAATAGCACTGGCGTCTATACCCAGCATGTACAGCGTATTGGACTGAAGAGGATCTACTGTTCTTTTCAGTTTCCTAAGCAGAGTTGAACTAGATATGGCCCGTGTGTGTAGGAAGCACAGTTCTTTTGTTCTGAGCAAGCTCACTGTTCGAACCCCATAGGAAACACAGTAGAGAGACGAGTGCTCCCTTCTCAAAAGCAGAATGTGTTTTTTGTAAGGCGAGCTACCGTTTGTTTCCCAGTTTTCAATGGAGTTGAAATACACATGCAGTTTCTGGTCCTACCAGCAAGAGTTGTTTTCTGGTTAGAAGAGTCACTATTGCGCTCCCTTTGCCATACACAGTGCAAATAGCCCTCATGCCTGTTCCCAGCAAGTACAGTGTATTGGACTGAAGAGGAGCTACTCTTCTTGTCATTTTCTTAGCAGAGTTGAAATAGATATGGCCCATGTGTGTAGGAAGCACAGTTCTTTTGTACTCAGCAAGCTCACTGTTCTGGCCCTATAGAAAACACAGTAGAGTAGAAGAGTGCTCTTTTCTCAAAAGCAGAGTGTGTTTCTTGTAAGGCAAGCTAGCATTTGTTTCCCAGTCCTAAATGGAGTTGAATCACATGCAGTTTCTGTTCCTACGAGAAGGGTTGTTTTCTGGTAAGAAGAGTCACTATTGCGCTCCCATTGCCATACACAGTGCAAATAGCACTGGCGTCTATACCCAGCATGTACAGCGTATTGGACTGAAGAGGATCTACTGTTCTTTTCAGTTTCCTAAGCAGAGTTGAACTAGATATGGCCCGTGTGTGTAGGAAGCACAGTTCTTTTGTTCTGAGCAAGCTCAATGTTCGGACCCCATAGGAAACACAGTAGAGTAGAAGAGTGCTCTTTTCTCAAAAGCAGAGTGTGTTTCTCGTAAGGAAAGCTAGTGTTTGTTTCCCAGTCCTACATGGAGTTGAATCACATGCAGTTTTTGGTCCTAAGAGCAAGAGTTGTTTTCTGGTAAGAAGAGTCACTATTGAGCTCCCATTGCCATACATAGTACAAATAACACTCGCGTCTGTTTCCAGCAAGTACAGTGTATTGGTCTGAAGAGGAGCTACTGTTCATGTCAGTTTCCTAAGCAAAGTTGAATTAGATAAGTCCCGTGTGTGTAGGAAGCACAGTTCTTTGTTCTGAGCAAGCTCACTGTTCGAACCCCATAGGAAACACAGTAGAGAGACGAGTGCTCTTTTCTCAAAAACAGAATGTGTTTCTTGTAAGGCGAGCTACCGTTTGTTTCCCAGTTTTCAATGGAGTTGAAATACACATGCAGTTTCTGGTCCTACCAGCAAGAGTTGTTTTCTGGTTAGAAGAGTCACTATTGCGCTCCCTTTGCCATACACAGTGCCAATAGCCCTCATCCCTGTTCCCAGCAAGTACAGTGTATTGGACTGAAGAGGAGCTACTCTTCTTGTCATTTTCTTAGCAGAGTTGAAATAGATATGGCCCATGTGAGTAGGAAGCACAGTTCTTTTGTACTCAGCAAGCTCACTGTTCTGGCCCTATAGGAAACACAGTAGAGTAGAAGAGTGCTCTTTCCTCAAAAGCAGAGTGTGTTTCTTGTAAGGCGAGCTAGCGTTTGTTTCCCAGTCCTAAATGGAGTTGAATCACATGCAGTTTCTGGTCCTACGAGCAAGAGTTGTTTTCTGGTAAGAAGAGTCACTATTGCGCTCCCATTGTCACACACAGGGCAAATAGCACTGGTGTCTGTTCCTAGCATGTACAGTCTATTGGACTGAAGAGGTTCTACTGTTCTTGTCAGTTTTCTAAGCAGAATTGAACAAGATATGGCCCCTGTGTGTAGGAAGCACAGTTCTTTTGTTCTGAGCAAGCTCACATTTCGAACCCCATAGGAAACACAGTAGAGTAGAAGAGTGCTCTTTCCTCAAAAGCAGAGTGTGTTTCTTGTAAGGCGAGCTAGCGTTTGTTTCCCAGTCTTATATGGTGTTGAATCACATGCAGTTTCCGTTCCTACGAGCAAGAGTTGGTTTCTGGTAAGGAAAGTCACTATTGTGCTCCCATTGCCATACACAGTGCAAATAGCACTCGCGTCTGATCCCAGCAAGTACAGTGTATTGGACTGAAGAGGAGCTACTGTTCTTGTCAGGTTCCTAAGCAGAGTTGAACTAGATATGTCCCGTGTGTAGGAAGCACAGTTCTGTTGTTCTCTGCAAGCTGACTCTTCGGACCCCATATTAAACACAGTAGAGTAGAAGAGTGCTCTTTCCTAAAAGCCGAGTGTGTTTAGTATAAGGCGACCTAGCGTTTGCTTCCCAGTCCTAAATGGAGTTGAATCACATGCAGTTTCTGGTCCTAAGAGCAAGAGTTGTTTTCTGGTAAGAAGAGTCACTATTGCGCTCCCATTGCCATACACAGTGCAAATAGCACTCGCGTTTGCTCTCAGCAAGGACAGTGTATTGGATTGAAGAGGAGCTACAGTTCTTGTCAGTTTCCTAAGCAGACTTGAACTAGATATGGCCCGTGTGTGCAGGAAGCACAGTTCATTTGTTCTGAGCAAGCTAACTGTTCGGACCCCATAGGAAACACAGTAGAGTAGAAGAGTACTCTTTTCTCAAAAGCAGAGTGTGTTTCTTGTAAGGCGAGCTAGCTTTTGTTTCCCAGTCGTAAATGAAGTTGAATCACATGCAGTTTCTGGTCGTACGAGTAGAGTTGTTTTTTGGTAAGAAGTGTCACTCTTGTGTTCCCATTGCCATACACAGTGCAAATAGCACTTGTGTCTTTTCCAATCAAGTACAGTGTATTGGACTGAAGAGGAGATACTGTTCTTGTCAGTTTCCTGAGCAGAGTTGAACTAGATATGTCCCGTGTGTATAGGAAGCACAGTTCTTTTGTTCTGAGCAAGCTCACTTTCTGGCCCTATAGGAAACACAGTAGAGTAGAAGAGTGCTCTTTTCTCAAAAGCAGAGTGTGTTTCTTGTAAGGCGAGATAGCGTTTGCTTCCCAGTCCTAAATGGAGTTGAATCACATGCAGTTTCTGGTCCTACAAGCAAGAGTTGTTTTTTGGTAAGAAGAGTCACTATTGCGCTCGCATTGTCATACACAGGGCAAATAGCACTGGCGTCTGTTCCCAGCCTGTACAGTGTATTGGACTGAAGAGGATCTACTGTTCTTGTCAGTTTCCTAAGCAGAGTTGAACTAGATATGGCCCGTGTGTGTAGGAAGCACAGTTCTTTTGTTCTGAGTAAGCTTACTGTGCGGACCCCATAGGAAACTCAGTGCTCTTTTCTCAAAAGCAGAGTGTGTTAGTTGTAAGGCGAGATAGCGTTTGCTTCCCAGACCTAAATGGAGTTGAATCACATGCAGTTTCTGGTCCTACAAGCAAGAGTTGTTTTCTGTTAAGAAGAGTCACTATTCTGCTCGCATTGTCATACACAGGGCAAATAGCACTGGCATCTTTTCAAAGCATGTACAGTGTATTGGACTGAAGAGGATCTACTGTTCTTGTCAGTTTCCTACGCAGAGTTGAACTAGATATAGCCCGTGTGTGTAGGAAGCACAGTTCTTTTGTTCTGAGCATGCTCACTGTTCTGGCCCTATAGGAAACACAGTAGAGTAGCAGAGTGCTCTTTTCTCAAAAGCAGAGTGTGTTTCTTGTAAGGCGAGCTAGTGTTTGTTTCCAAGTCCTAAATGGAGTTGAATCACATGCAGTTTCTGTTACTACAAGCAAGAGTTGTTTTCTGTTAAGAAGAGTCACTATTGCGCTCGCATTGTCATACACAGTGCAAATAGCCCTGGCGTCTTTTCCCAGCATGTACAGTGTATTGCACTGAAGAGGATCTACTGTTCCTGTCAGTTTCCTAAGCAGAATTGAAATAGATATGGCCATGTGTGCAAGGAAGTACAGTTCTTTTGTTTGAGCAAGCTCACTGTTCGGACCCCATAGGAAATACAGTAGAGTAGAAGAGTGCTCTTTTCTCAAAAGCAGAGTGTGTTTCTTGTAAGGTGAGCTAGCGTTTGTTTCCCAGTCCTAAATGGAGTTGAATCAAATGCAGTTTTTGGTCCTACGAGCAAGAGTTGTTTGCTGGTAAGAAGAGTCACTATTGCGCTCCCATTGCCATACATAGTACAAATAACACTTGCGTCTCTTTCCAGCAAGTTCAGTGTATTGGTCTGAAGAAGAGCTACTGTTCATGTCAGTTTCCTAAGCAAAGTTGAACTAGATAAGGCCCGTGTGTGTAGGAAGCACAGTTCTTTTGTTCTGAGCAAGCTCACTGTTCGAACCCCATAGGAAACACAGTAGAGAGAAGAGTGCTCTTTTCTCAAAAGCAGAGTGTGTTTCTTGTAAGGCGAGCTACCGTTTGTTTCCCAGTCCTAAATGGAGTTGAATGACATGCAGTTTCTGGTCCTACGAGCAAGAGTTTTTTTCTGGTAATAAGAGTCACTATTGCGCTGCCATTGTCATACACAGGGCAAATAGCACTGGCCTCTGTTCTCAGCATGTACAGTGTATTGGACTGAAGAGGATCTACTGTTCTTGTCAGGGTTCTAAGCAGAGTTGAACTAGATATGGCCCATGTGTGTAGGAAGCACAGTTCTTTTGTACTCAGCAAGCTCACTGTTCTGGCCATATAGGAAACACAGTAGAGAAGAAGAGTGCTCTTTCCTCAAAAGCAGAGTGTGTTTCTTGTAAGGCGAGCTAGCGTTTGTTTCCCAGTCTTAAATGGAGTTGAATCACATGCAGTTTCCGTTCCTACGAGCAAGAGATGGTTTTTGGTAAGGAAATTCACTATTGCGCTCCCATTGCCATACACAGTGCAAATAGCACTCGCGTCTGTTCCCAGCAAGTACAGTGTATTGGACTGAAGAGGAGCTACTGTTCTTGTCAGGTTCCTAAGCAGAGTTGATCTAGATATGGCCCGTGTGTAGGAAGCACAGTTCTGTTGTTCTCAGCAAGCTGACTGTTCGGACCCCATAGGAAACACAGTAGAGTAGAAGAGTGCTCTTTTCTCAAAAGCCGAGTGTGTTTAGTGTAAGGCGACCTAGCGTTTGCTTCCCAGTCCTAAATGTAGTTGAATCACATGCAGTTTCTGGTCTTAAGAGCAAGAGTTGTTTTCTGGTAAGAACAGTCACTATTGCGCTCCCATTGCCAAACACAGTGCAAATAGCACTCGCGTTTGCTCTCAGCAAGTACAGTGTATTGGATTGAAGAGGAGCTACTGTTCTTGTCAGTTTCCTAAGCAGACTTGAACTAGATATGGCCCGTGTGTGTAGGAAGCACAGTTCATTTGTTCTGAACAAGCTAACTGTTCAGACCCCATAGGAAACACAGTAGAGTAGAAGAGTACTCTTTTCTCAAAAGCAAAGTGTGTTTCTTGTAAGGCGAGCTAGCTTTTGTTTCCCAGTCGTAAATGAAGTTGAATCACATGCAGTTTTTGGTCCTACGAGTAGAGTTGTTTTTTAGTAAGAAGAGTCACTCTTGCGCTCCCATTGCCATACACAGTGCAAATAGCACTTGGGTCTTTTCCAATCAAGTACAGTGTATTGGACTGAAGAGGAGATACTGTTCTTGTCAGTTTCCTGAGCAGAGTTAAACTAGACATGCCCCGTGTGTGTAGGAAGCACAGTTCTTTTGTTCTGAGCAAGCTCTCTCTGCGGACCCCACACGAAACTCAGTGCTCTTTTCTCAAAAGCAGAGTGTGTTAGTTGTAAGGCGAGATAGCGTTTGCTTCCCAGACCTAAATGGAATTGAATCACATGCAGTTTCTGGTCCTACAAGCAAGAGTTGTTTTCTGTTAAGAAGAGTCACTATTGCGCTCGCATTGTCATACACAGGGCAAATAGCACTGGCATTTGTTCCCAGCATGTACAGTGTATTGGACTGAAGAGGATCTACTGTTCTTGTCAGATTCCTACGCAGAGTTGAACTAGATATAACCCGTGTGTGTAGGAAGCACAGTTCTTTTGTTCTGAGCAAGCTCACTGTTCTGGCCCTATAGGAAAAACAGTAGAGTAGCAGAGTGCTCTTTTCTCAAAATCAGAGTGTGTTTCTTGTAAGGCGAGCTAGTGTTTGTTTCCAAGTCCAAATGGAGTTGAATCACATGCAGTTTCTGTTCCTACGAGCAAGAGATGTTTTCTGTTAAGAGGAGTCACTATTGCGCTCGCATTGTCATACACAGGGCAAATAGCACTGGCTTCTTTTCCCAGCATGTACAGTGTATTGCACTGAAGAGGATCTACTGTTCTTGTCAGTTTCCTAAACAGAATTGAAATAGATATGGACATGAGTGCAGGAAGTACAGTTCTTTTGTTCTGAGCAATCTCACTGTTCGGACCCCATAGGAAATACAGTAGAGTAGAAGAGTGCTCTTTTCTCAAAAGCAGAGTGTGTTTCTTGTAAGTCGAGCTAGTGTTTTTTTCCCGGTCCTAAATGGAGTTGAATCACATGCAGTTACTGGTACTAAGAGCAAGAGTTGTTTTCTTGTAAGAAGAGTCACTATTGTGCTCCCATTGCCGTACACAGTGCAAATAGCACTCGCATCTGTTCCCAGCAAGTACAGTGTATTGGACTGAAGAGGAGCTACTGTTCTTGTCAGTTTCCTAAGCAGAGTTGAACTAGATATGGCCCGTGTGTGTAGGAAGCACAGTTCTTTTGTTCTCAGCAAGCTCACTGTTCGGACCCCATAGAAAACACAGTAGAGTAGAAGAGTGCTCTTTTCTCAAAAGCAGAGTGTGTTTCTTGTAAGGCCAGCAAACGTTTGTTTCCCAGTCCTAAATGGAGTTGAATCAAATGCAGTTTTTGGTCCTAGGAGCAAGAGTTTTTTTCTGGTAAGAAGAGTCACAATTGTGCTCCCATTGCCATACATAGTACAAATAACACTTGCGTCTGTTTCCAGCAAGTTCAGTGTATTGGTCTGAAGAGGAGCTACTGTTCATGTCAGTTTCCTAAGCAAAGTTGAACTAGACAAGGCCCGTGTGTGTAGGAAGCACAGTTCTTTTGTTCTGAGCAAGCTTACTGTTCGAACCCCATAGGAAACAACGTAGAGATAAGAGTGCTCTTTTCTCAAAAGCAGAGTGTGTTTCTTGTAAGGCGAGCTACCGTTTGTTTCCCAATCCTAAATGGAGTTGAATCAAATGCAGTTTTTGGTCCTACAAGCAAGAGTTGTTTTCTGGTAAGAAGAGTCACTATTGTGCTCCCATTGCCATACACAGTGCAAATAGCACTGGCGTCTGTACCCAGCCTGTACAGTGTATTGGACTGAAGAGGATCTACTGCTCTTGTCAGTTTCCTAAGCAGAATTGAACTAGATATGGCCCGTGTGTGTAGGAAGCACAGTTCTTTTGTTCTGAGCAAGCTCACTGTTCTAGCCCTATAGGAAACACAGTAGAGTAGAAGAGTGCTCTTTTCTCAAAACAGAGTGTGTTTCTTGTAAGGCGAGCTAGCTTTTGTTTCCCAGTCGTAAATGAAGTTGAATCACATGCAGTTTCTGGTCCTACGAGTAGAGTTGTTTTTTAGTAAGAAGAGTCACTCTTGCGCTCCCATTGCCATACACAGTGCAAATAGCACTTGCGTCTTTTCCAATCAAGTACAGTGTATTGGACTGAAGTGGAGATACTGTTCTTGTCAGTTTCCTGACTAGAGTTTAACTAGATATGGCCCGTGTGTATAGGAAGCACAGTTCTTTTGTTCTGAGCAAGCTCACTTTCTGGCCCTATAGGAAACACAGTAGAGTAGAAGAGTGCTCTTTTCTCAAAAGCAGAGTGTGTTTCTTGTAAGGCGAGATAGCGTTTGTTTCCCAGTCCTAAATGGAGTTGAATCACATGCATTTTCTGGACGTAAGAGCAAGAGTTGTTTTCTGGTAAGGAAAGTCACTATTGCGCTCGCATTGTCATACACAGGGCAAATAGCACTGGCTTCTGTTCCCAGCATGTATAGTGTATTGGACTGAAGAGGATCTACTGTTCTTGTCAGTTTCCTAAGCAGAATTGAACTGGATACGGCCATGTGTGTAGGAAGCACAGTTCTTTTGTTCTGAGCAAGCTCACTGTTCTGGCCCTATAGGAAACACAGTAGAGTAGAAGAGTGCTCTTTTCTCAAAAGCAGAGTGTGTTTCTTGTAAGGCGAGATAGCGTTTGCTTCCCAGACCTAAATGGAGTTGAATCACATGCAGTTTCTGGTCCTACAAGCAAGAGTTGTTTTCTGGTAAGAAGAGTCACTATTGCGCTCCATTGTCATACACAGGGCAAATAGCACTGGCGTCTGTTCCCAGCCTGTACAGTGTATTGGACTGAAGAGGATCTACTGTTCTTGTCAGTTTCCTCTGCAGAGTTGAACTAGATATGGCCCTTGTGTGTAGGAAGCACAGTTCTTTTGTTCTGAGCAAGCTCACTGTGCAGACCCCATAGGAAACTCAGTGCTCTTTTCTCAAAAGCAGAGTGTGTTAGTTGTAAGGCGAGATAGCGTTTGCTTCCCAGACCTAAAAGAAGTTGAATCACATGCATTTTCTTGTCCTACAAGCAAGAGTTGTTTTCTGTTAAGAAGAGTCACTATTGTGCTCGCATTGTCATACACAGGGCAAATAGCACTGGCGTCTTTTCCCAGCATGTACAGTGTATTGGACTGAAGAGGATCTACTGTTCTTTTCAGTTTCCTATGCAGAGTTGAACTAGATATAGCCCGTGTGTGTAGGAAGCACAGTTCTTTTGTTCTGAGCAAGCTCACTGTTCTGGCCCTATAGGAAACATAGTAGAGTAGCATAGTGCTCTTTTCTCAAAAGCAGAGTGTGTTTCTTGTAAGGCGAGCTAGTGTTTGTTTCCAAGTCCTAAATGGAGTTGAATCACATGCAGTTTCTGTTCCTACGAGCAAGAGATGTTTTCTGTTAAGAAGAGTCACTATTGCGCTCGCATTGTCATACACAGGGCAAATAGCACTGGCTTCTTTTCCCGGCATGTACAGTGTATTGCACTGAAGAGGATCTACTGTTCTTGTCAGTTTCCTAAGCAGAATTGAACTAGATACGGCCATGTGTGTAGGAAGTACAGTTCTTTTGTTCTGAGCAAGCTCACTGTTCGGACCCCATAGGAAATACAGTGGAGTAGAAGAGTGCTCTTTTCTCAAAAGCAGAGTGTGTTTCTTGTAAGTCGAGCTAGTGTTTTTTTCCCAGTGCTAAATGGAGTTGAATCACATGCAGTTACTGCTACTAAAAGCAAGAGTTGTTTTCTGGTAAGAAGAGTCACTATTGTGTTCCCATTGCTGTACACAGTGCAAATAGCACTCGCATCTGTTCCCAGCAAGTACAGTGTATTGGACTGAATAGGAGCTACTGTTCTTGTCAGTTTCCTAAGCAGAGTTGAACTAGATATGGCCCGTGTGTGTAGGAAGCACAATTCCTTTGTTCTGAGCAAGCTCACTGTTCTGGCCCTAAAGGAAACACATTAGAGTAGAAGAGTGCTCTTTTCTCAAAAGCAGAGAGTGTTTCTTGTAAGGCGAGCTAGCGTTTGTTTCCCAGTCCTAAATAGAGTTGAATCACATGCAGTTTTTGGTCCTACGCGCAAGAAATGTTTTCTGGTAAGGAAAGTCACTATTGCGCTCCCCTTGCCAAACACAGTGCAAATAGAAAATGCATCTGTTCCCAGCAAGTACAGTGTATTGGACTGAAGAGGAGCTACTGTTCTTGTCAGTTTCCTAAGCAGAATTGAAGTGGATATGGCCATTTGTGTAGGAAGCACAGTTCTTTTGTTCTGAGCAAGCTCACTGTACTGGCCCTATAGGTAACACAGTAGAGTAGAAGAGTGCTCTTTTCTCAAAAGCAGAGTGTGTTTCTTGTAAGGCGAGCTAGCGTTTGTTTCCCAGTCCTAAATGGATTTGAATCACATGCAGTTTTTGGTCCTACGAGCAAGAGTTGTTTTCTGGTAAGGAAAGTCACTATTGCGCTCCCACTGACATACACAGTGCAAATAGCACTGGCCTCTGTTCTCAGCATGTACAGTGTATTGGACTGAAGAGGATCTACAGTTCTTGTCAGGTTCCTAAGCAGAGTTGAACTAGATATGGCCCATGTGTATAGGAAGCACAGTTCTTTTGTACTCAGCAAGCTCACTGTTCTGGCCCTATAGGAACACAGTAGAGTAGAAGAGTAATCTTTTCTCAAAAGCAGAGTGTGTTTCTTGTAAAGCGAGGTAGCGTTTGTTTCCCAGTTTTAAATGGAGTTGAATCAAATGCAGTTTTTGGTCCTACGAGCAAGAGTTGTTTTCTTGTAAGAATAGTCACTATTGCGCTCCCATTGCCATACATAGTAAAAATAACACTCGCGTCTGTTTCCAGCAAGTACAGTGTATTGGTCTGAAGAGGAGCTACTGTTCATGTCAGTTTCCTAAGCAAAGTTGAACAAGATAAGGCCCGTGTGTGTAGGAAGCACAGTTCTTTTGTTCTGAGCAAGCTCACTGTTCGAACCCCATAGGAAACACAGTAGAGAGAATAGTGCTCTTTTCTCAAAAGCAGAGTGTGTTTCTTGTAAGGCGAGCTACTGTTTGTTTCCCAGTCCTAAATGGAGATGAATCAAATGCAGTTTTTGGTTCTACGAGCAAGACTTGTTTTCTGGTAAGAAGAGTCACTATTGCGCTCCCTTTTCCATACACAGTGCAAATAGCAGTGGCGTCTGTACCCAGCATGTACAGTGTATTGGACTGAAGAGGACCTACTGTTCTTGTCAGTCTCCTAAGCAGAATTGAACTAGACATGGCCCGTGTGTGTAGGAAGCACAGTTCTTTTGTTCTGAGCAAGCTCACTCTTCTAGCCCTACAGGAAACACAGTAGAGTGGAAGAGTGCTCTTTTCTCAAAAGCAGAGTGTGTTTCTTGTAAGGCGTGCTAGCGTTAGTTTCCCAGTCCGAAATGGAGTTGAATCACATGCAGTTTCTGGTCATACGAGCAAGAGTTTTTTCTGGTAATAAGAGTCACTATTGTGCTCCCATTGTCATACACAGGGAAAATAGCACTGGCCTCTGTTCTCAGCATGTACAGTGTATTGGACTGAAGAGGATCTACTGTTCTTGTCAGGTTCCTATGCAGAGTTGAACTAGATATGGCCCATGTGTGTAGGAAGCACAGTTCTTTTGTACTCAGCAAGCTCACTGTTCTGGCCATATAGGAAACACAGTAGAGTAGAAGAGTGCTCTTTCCTCAAAAGCAGAGTGTGTTTCTTGTAATGCGAGCTAGGGTTTGTTTCCCAGTCTTAAATGGAGTTGAATCACATGCAGTTTCCGTTCCTACGAGCAAGAGTTGGTTTCTGGTAAGGAAATTCACTATTGTGCTCCCATTGCCATACACAGTGCAAATAGCACTCGCATCTGTTCCCAGCAAGTACAGTGTTTTGGACTGAAGAGGAGCTACTGTTCTTGTCAGGTTCCTAAGCAGAGTTGAACTAGATATGGCCCGTGTGTAGGAAGCACAGTTCTGTTGTTCTCAGCAAGCTGACTAATCGGACCCCATAGAAATCACAGTAGAGTAGAAGAGTGCTATTTTCTCAAAAGCCGAGTGTGTTTAGTGTAAGGCGACCTAGCGTTTGCTTCCCAGTCCTAAATGGAGTTGAATCACATGCAGTTTCTGGTCCTAAGAGCAAGAGTTGTTTTCTGGTAAGAAGAGTCACTATTGCGCTCCCATTGCCATACACAATGCAAATAGGACTCGCGTTTGCTCTCAGCAAGTACAGTGTATTGGATTGAAGAGGAGCTACTGTTCTTGTCAGTTTCCTAAGCAGACTTGAACTAGATATGGCCCGTGTGTGTAGGAAGCACAGTTCATTTTTTCTGAGCAAGCTAACTGTTCAGACCCCATAGGAAACACAGAAGAGTAGAAGAGTACTCTTTTCTCAAAAGCAGAGTGTGTTTCTTGTAAGGCAAGCTAGCTTTTGTTTCCCAGTCGTAAATGAAGTTGAATCACATGCAGTTTCTGGTCCTACGAGTAGAGTTGTTTTTTGGTAAGAAGAGTCACTCTTGCGCTCCCATTGCCATACACAGTGCAAATAGCACTTGCGTCTTTTCCAATCAAGTACAGTGTATTGGACTGAAGAGGAGATACTGTTCTTGTCAGTTTCCTGAGCAGAGTTGAACTAGATATGGCCCGTGTGTATAGGAAGCACAGTTCTTTTGTTCTGAACAAGCTCACTTTCTGGCCCTATAGGAAACACAGTAGAGTAGAAGAGTGCTCTTTTCTCAAAAGCAGAGTGTGTTTCTTGTAAGGCGAGATAGTGTTTGTTTCCCAGTCCTAAATGGAGTTGAATCACATGCATTTTCTGGACGTAAGAGCAAGAGTTGTTTTCTGGTAATAAGAGTCACTATTGCGCTCCCATTGTCATACACAGGGCAAACAGAACTGGCGTCTGTTCCCAGCATGTACAGTGTATTGGACTGAAGAGGATCTACTGTTCTTGTCAGTTTCCTAAGCAGAATTGAAGTAGATACGGCCATGTGTGAAGGAAGCACAGTTCTTTTGTTCTGAGTAAGCTCACTGTTCTGGCCCTATAGGAAACACAGTAGAGTAGAAGAGTGCTCTTTTCTCAAAAGCAGAGAGTGTTTCTTGTAAGGCGAGATAGTGTTTGCTTCCCAGACCTAAATGGAATTGAATCACATGCAGTTTCTGGTCCTACAAGCAAGAGTTGTTTTCTGGTAAGAAGAGTCACTATTGCGCTCGCATTGTCATACACAGGGCAAATAGCACTGGCGTCTGTTCCCAGCCTGTAGTGTATTGGACTGAAGAGGATCTACTGTTCTTGTCAATTTCTTCTGCAGAGTTGAACTAGATATGGCCCGTGTGTGTAGGAAGCACAGTTCCTTTGTTCTGAGCAAGCTCACTGTTCTGGCCCTATAGGAAACACATTAGAGTGGAAGAGTGCTCTTTTCTCAATAGCAGAGTGTGTTTCTTGTAAGGCGAGCTAGCGTTTGTTTCCCAGTCCTAAATGGAGTTGAATCACATGCAGTTTTTGGTCCCATGCGCAAGAGTTGTTCTGGTAAGGAAAGTCACTATTGCGCTCCCATTGCCAAACACAGTAAAAATAGCACTTGCATCTGTTCCCAGCAAGTACAGTGTATTGGACTGAAGAGGAGCTACTGTTCTTGTCAGTTTCCTAAGCAGAATTGAACTGGATATGGCCATTTGTGTAGAAAGCGCATTCTTTCTTTCTGAGCAAGCTCACTGTTCTGGCCCTATAGGAAACACAGTAGAGTAGAAGAGTGCTCTTTTCTCAAAAGCAGAGTGTGTTTCTAGTAAGGCGAGCTAGCGTTTGTTTCCCAGTCCTAAATGGAGTTGAATCACATGCAGTTTTTGGTCCTACGAGCAAGAGTTGTTTTCTGGTAAGGAAAGTCAATATTGCGTTCCCATTGACATACACAGTGCAAATAGCACTTGCGTCTGTTCCCAGCAAGTACAGTGTATTGGACTGAAGAGGAGCTACTGTTCTTGTCAGTTTCCTAAGCAGTGTTGAACTAGATATGGCCCGTGTTCATAGGAAGCACAGTTCTTTTGTTCTGAGCAAGCTCACTGTTCGGAACCCATAGGACACATAGTAGAGAAGAAGAGTGCTCTTTTCTCAAAAGCAGAGTGTGTTCCTTGTAAGGCGAGCTAACTTTTGTTTCCCAGTCCTAAATGTATTTGAATCACATGCAGTTTCTGGTCCTACGAGTAGAGTTATTTTTTGGTAAGAAGAGTCACTATTGTGCTCCCATTGCCATACACAGTACAAATAGCACTTGCATCTGTTCCAATCAAGTACAGTGTATTGGACTGAAGAGGAGCTACTGTTCTTGTCAGTTTCCTAAGCAGAGTTGAACTAGATATTGCCCGTGTGTATAGGAAGCACAGTTCTTTTGTTCTGAGCAAGCTCACTGTTCGGACCCCATAGGAAACACAGTAGAGTAGAAGAGTGCTCTTTTCTCAAAAGCAGAGTGTGTTTCTTGTAAGGCGAGCTAGCGTTTGCTTCCCAGACCTAAATGGAGTTGAATCCCATGCAGTTTCTGGTCCTACGAGCAAGAGTTGTTTTCTGGTAAGAAGAGTCACTATTGCGCTCCCATTGTCATACAAAGGGCAAATATCTCTGGCGTCTTTTCCCAGCATGTACAGTGTATTGGACTGAAGAGGAGCTACTGTTCTTGTCAGTTTCCGATGCAGAGTTAAACTAGATATGGCCCGTGTGTGTAGGAAACACAGTTCTTTTGTACTCAGCAAGCTCACTGTTCTGGCCCTATAGGAAACACAGTAGAGCAGAAGAGTACTCTTTTCTCAAAAGCAGAGTGTGTTTCTCGTAAGGCGAGTTAGCGTTTGTTTCCCAGTCCTAAATGGATTTGAATCACATGCAGTTTCTTGTCCTACAAGCAAGAGTTTTTTCTGGTAAGAAGAGTCACTATTGTACTCCCATTGTTTTACACAGGGCAAATAGCACTGGCATTTGTACCCAGCATGTACAGTGTATTGGACTGAAGAGGATCTACTGTTCTTGTCAGGTTCCTAAGCAGAGTTGAACTAGATATGGCCCGTGTGTGTATGAAGCACATTTCTTTTGTTCTGAGCAAGCTCACTGTTCTGGCCCTATAGGAAACACAGTAGAGTAGAAGAGTCATCTTTTCTTAAAAGCAGAGTGTTTTTCTTGTAAGGCAAGCTAGCGTTTGTTTCACAGTCTTAAATGGAGTTGAATCCCATGCATTTTTGGTCCAGGAGCAAGAGTTGTTTTGTGGTAAGCAGAATCACTATTGCGCTCCCATTGTCATACACAGTGCAAATAGCACTGGCGTCTGTTTCCAGCAAGTACAGTGTATTGGACTGAAGGGGATCTACTGTTCTTGTCAGTTTCCTAAGCATAATTGAACTAGATATGGCCCCTGTGTGTAGGAAGCACAGTTTTTTTGTTCTGAGCAAGCTCACTGTTCGGAACCCTTGGGAACACAGTAGAGTAGAAGTGTGCCCTTTTCTCAAAATCAGAGCTTGTTTCTTGTAAGGCGAGCTAGCGTTTGTTTCCCAGTCCTAAATGGAGTTGAATCACATTCAGTTTTTGGTCCTACGAGCAAGAGTTGTTTTCTGGTAAGGAAAGTAACTATTGCGCTCCCATTGACATACACAGTGCAAATAGCACTTGTGTCGTTTCCAACAAGTACAGTGTATTGGACTGAAGAGGAGCTACTGTTCTTGTCAGTTTCCTAAGCAGAGTTGAACTAGATATGGGCCGTGTGCGTAGGAAGCACAGTTCTTTTGTTCTGAGCAAGCTCACTGTTCGGAAACTGTAGAACACATAGTAGAGAAGAAGAGTGCTCTTTTCTCAAAAGCAGAGTGTGTTTCTTGTAAGGCGAGCTAGCGTTTGTTTCCCAGTCCTAAATGGATTTGAATCACATGCAGTTTCTGGTCCTACAAGCAAGAGTTTTTTCTGGTATGAACAGTAACTATTGCGATCCCATTGTCATACACACGGCAAATAGCACTGGCATTTGTTCCGAGCATGTACAGAGTATTGGACTGAAGAGGATCTACTGTTCTTGTCAGGTTCCTAAGCAGACTTGAACTAGATATGGCCCGTGTGTGTAGGAAGCACAGTTCATTTGTTCTGAGCAAGCTCACTGTTCGGACACCATAGGAAACACAGTAGAGTAGAAGAGTGCTCTTTTCTCAAAATCAGAGTGTGTTTCTTGTAAGGCGAGCTAATGTTTGTTGCCCAGTCCTAAAAGGAGTTGAATGACATGCAGTTTTTGGTCCTACGAGCAAGAGTTGTTTTCTGGTAAGAAGAGTCACTATTGCCCTCCCAGGGCAAATAGCACTGGCGTTTGTTCCCAGCATGTACAGTGTATTGGACTGAAGAGGATCTACTGTTCTTGTCAGTTTCCTAAGCAGAATTGAACTAGATACGGCCATGTGTGTAGGAAGCACAGTTCTTTTGTTCTGAGCAAGCTCACTGTTCGGAAACCATAAGACACATAGTAGAGAAGAAGAGTGCTCTTTTCTCAAAAGCAGAGTGTGTTTCTTGTAAGGCGAGCTAGCTTTTGTTTCCCAGTCCTAAATGAATTTGAATCACATGGAGTTTCCGGTCCTACGAGTAGAGATATTTTTTGGTAATAAGAGTCACTATTGCGCTCCCATTGCCATACACAGTACAAATAACACTTGCGTCTGTTCCAATCAATTACAGTGTATTGGACTGAAGAGGAGCTACTATTCTTGTCAGTTTCCTAAGTAGAGTTGAACTAGATATGGCCCGTGTGTATAGGAAGCACAGTTCTTTTGTTCTGAGCAAGCTCACAGTTCGAACCCCATAGGAAACACAGTAGAGTAGAAGAGTGCTCTTTTCTCAAAAGCAGAGTGTGTATCTTGTAAGGCGAGCTAGCGTTTGTTTCCCAGTCCTAAATGGAGTTGAATCACATGCAGTTTTTGGTCCTACGCGCAAGAGTTGTTTTCTGGAAAGGAAAGTCACTATTGTGCTCCCATTGCCAAACACAGTGCAAATACCAATCGCATCTGTTCCCAGCAAGTACAGTGTATTGGACTGAAAAGGAGCTACTGTTCTTGTCCGTTTCCTAAGCAGAATTGAACTGGATATGGCCATTTGTGTAGGAAGCACAGTTCTTTTGTTCTGAGCAAGCTCACTGTTCTGGCTTTATAGGAAACACAGTAGAGTAGAAGAGTGCTCTTTTCTCAAAAGCAGAGTGTTTTCCTTGTAAGGCGAGCTAGCATTTGTTTCCCAGTCCTAAATGGAGTTGAATCACATGCAGTTTTTGGTCCTACGAGCAAGAGTTGTTTTCTGGTAAGGAAAATCACTATTGCACTCCCATTGCCATACACAGTACAAATAGCACTTGCGTCTGTTCCAATCAAGTACAGTGTATTGGCCTGAAGAGGAGCTACTGTTCTTGTCAGTTTCCTAAGCAGAGTTGAACTAGATATGGCCCGTGTGTATAGGAAGCACAGTTCATTTGTTCTGAGCAAGCTCACTGTTCGGACCCCATAGGAAACACAGTAGAGTAGAAGAGTGCTCTTTTCTCAAAAGCAGAGTGTGTTTCTTGTAAGGCGAGCTAGAGTTTGCTTCCCAGACCTAAATGGATTTGAATCCCATGCAGTTTCTGGTCCTACGTGCAAGAGTTGTTTTCTGGTAAGAAGTGTCACTATTTCGCTCCCATTGTCATACACAGGGCAAATAGCCCTGGCGTCTTTTCCCAGCATGTACAGTGTATTGGACTGAAGAGGATCTGCTGTTCTTGTCAGTTTCCGATGCAGAGTTGAACTAGATATGGCCCGTGTGTGTACGAAGCAGAGTTCTTTTGTTCTGAGCAAGCTCACTGTTCTGGCCCTTTAGGAAACACAGAAGAGTAGAAGAGTACTCTTTTCTCACAAGCAGAGTGTGTTTCTTGTAAGGCGAGTTAGCGTTTGTTTCCCAGTCCTAAATGGATTTGAATCACATGCAGTTTTTGGCCCTACAACCAAGAGTTTTTTCTGGTAAGAAGAGTCATTATTCTGCTCCCATTGTCTTACAAAGGGCAAATAGCACTGGCATTTTTTCCCAGCATGTAAAGAGTATTGGACTGAAGAGGATCTACTGTTCTTGTCAGGTTCCTAAGCAGAGTTGAACTAGATATGGCCCGTGTGTGTAGGAAGCACATTTCATTTGTTCTGAGCAAGCTCACTGTTCTGGCTCTATAGGAAACACCGTAGAATAGAAGAGTGCTCTTTTCTTAAAAGCAGAGTGTGTTTCTTGTAAGGCAAGCTAGTGTTTGTTTCGTAGTCGTAAATGGAGTTGAATCCCATGCAGTTTCTGGTCCTAGGAGCAAGAGTTGTTTTGTGGTAAGAAGAGTCACTATTGCGCTCCCATTGTCATACACAGTGCAAAGAGCACTGGCGTCTGTTTCCAGCAAGTACAGTGTATTGTACTGAAGGGGATCTACTGTTCTTGTCAGTTTTCTAAGCATAATTGAACTAGAAATGGCCCGTGTGTGTAGGAAGCACAGTTCATTTGTTCTGAGCAAGCTCACTGTTCGGACCCAATAGGAAACACAATTGAGTAGAAGTGTGCCCTTTTCTCAAAAGCAGAGCTTGTTTCTTGTAAGGCAAGCTAGCATTTGTTTCCCAGTCCTAAATGGAGTTGAATCACATGCAGTTTTTGGTCCTATGCGCAAGAGTTGTTTTCTGGTAAGGAAAGTCACTATTGCGCTCCCATTTCCAAACACAGTGCAAATAGCGCTCGCATTTGTTCCCAGCAAGTACAGTGTATTGGACTGAAGAGGAGCTACTGTTCTTGTCATTTTCCTAAGCAGAGTTGAACTAGATTTGGGCCGTGTGCGTAGGAAGCACAGTTCTTTTGTTCTGAGGAAGCTCACTGTTCGGAACCCATAGGAAACTTAGTAGAGAAGAAGAGTGCTCTTTTCTCAAAAGCAGAGTGTGTTTCTTGTAAGGCAAGCTAGCTTTTGTTTCCCAGTCCTAAATGAATTTGAATCACATGCAGTTTCCGGTCCTACGAGGAGAGATATTTTTTGGTAATAAGAGTCACTATTGCGCTCCCATTGCCATACACAGTACAAATAACACTTGCGTCTGTTCCAATCAATTACAGTGTATTGGACTGAAGAGGAGCTACTATTCTTGTCAGTTTCCTAAGTAGAGTTGAACTAGATATGGCCCGTGTGTATAGGAAGCACAGTTCTTTTGTTCTGAGCAAGCTCACAGTTCGAACCCCATAGGAAACACAGTAGAGTAGAAGAGTGCTCTTTTCTCAAAAGCAGAGTGTGTATCTTGTAAGGCGAGCTAGCGTTTGTTTCCCAGTCCTAAATGGAGTTGAATCACATGCAGTTTTTGGTCCTACGCGCAAGAGTTGTTTTCTGGAAAGGAAAGTCACTATTGTGCTCCCATTGCCAAACACAGAGCAAATAGCACTCGCATCTGTTCCCAGCAAGTACAGTGTATTGGACTGAAAAGGAGCTACTGTTCTTCTCAGTTTCCTAAGCAGAATTGAACTGGATATGTCCATTTGTGTAGGAAGCACAGTTCTTTTGTTCTGAGCAAGCTCACTGTTCTGGTTTTATAGGAAACACAGTAGAGTAGAAGAGAGCTCTTTTCTCAAAACAGAGTGTGTTCCTTGTAAGGCGAGCTAGCGTTTGTTTCCCAGTACTCAAAGGAGTTGAATCACATGCAGTTTTTGGTCCTACGAGCAAGAGTTGTTTTCTGGTAAGGAAAATCACTATTGCGCTCCAATTGCCATACACAGTACAAATAGCACTTGCGTCTGTTCCAATCAAGTACAGTGTATTGGACTGAAGAGGATCTACTGTTCTTGTCAGTTTCCTAAGCAGAGTTGAACTAGATATGGCCCGTGTTTGTAGGAAGCACAGTTCTTTTGTTCTGAGCAAGCTCACTGTTCTGGCACTATAGGAAACCCAGTAGAGTTGAAGAGTGCTCTTATCTCAAAAGCAGAGTGTTTTTCTTGTAAGATGAGCTAGTGTTTGTTACCCAGTCTTAAATGGAGTTGAATCACATGCAGTTTTTGGTCCTATGCGCAAGAGTTGTTTTCTGGTAAGGAAAGTCACTATTGTGCTCCCATTTCCAAACACAGTGCAAATAGCGCTCGCATCTGTTCCCAGCAAGTACAGTGTATTGGACTGAAGAGGAGCTACTGTTCTTGTCAGTTTCCTAAGCAGAGTTGAACTAGATATGGGCCGTGTGCGTAGGAAGCACAGTTCTTTTGTTCTGAGCAAGCTCACTGTTCGGAACCCATAGGAAACATTGTAGAGAAGAAGAGTGCTCTTTTCTCAAAAGCAGAGTGTGTTTCTTGTAAGGCAAGCTAGCTTTTGTTTCCCAGTCCTAAATGAATTTGAATCACATGCAGTTTCCGGTCCTAGGAGTAGAGTTATTTTTTGGTAAGAAGAGTCACTATTGCGCGCCCATTGCCATACACAGTGCAAATAACACTTGCGTCTGTGCCAATAATTTACAGTGTATTGGACTGAAGAGGAGCTACTATTCTTGTCAGTTTCCTAAGCAGAGTTGAACTAGATAAGGCCCGTGTGTGTAGGAAGCACAGTTCTTTTGTTCTGAGCAAGTTCACTGTTCGAACCCCTAGGAAACACAGTAGAGTAGAAGAGTGCTCTTTTCTCAAAAGCAGAGTGTGTATCTTGTAAGGCGAGCTAGCGTTTGTTTCCCAGTCCTAAATGGAGTTGAATCACATGCAGTTTTTGGTCCTATGCGCAAGAGTTGTTTTCTGGAAAGGAAAGTCACTATTGTGCTCCAATTGCTGTACACAGTGCAAATAGATAACGCATCTGTTCCCAGCAAGTACAGTGTATTGGACTGAAGAGGATCTACTGTTCTTGTCAGTTTCCTAAGCAGAATTGAACTGGATATGGCCATTTGTGTAGGAAGCACAGTTCTTTTTTTCTGAGCAAGCTCACTGTTCTGGCCCTATAGGAAACACAGTAGAGTAGAAGAGTGCTCTTTTCTCAAAAGCAGAGTGTGTTTCTTGTAAGGCGAGCTAGCGTTTGTTTCCCAGTCCTAAATGGAGTTGAATCACATGCAGTTTTTGGTCCTACGAGCAAGAGTTGTTTTCTGGTAAGGAAAGTCACTATTGCGTTCCCATTGACATACACAGTGCAAATAGCACTTGCGTCTGTTCCCAGCAAGTACAGTGTATTGGACTGAAGAGGAGCTACTGTTCTTGTCAGTTTCCTAAGCAGAGTTGAACTAGATATGGCCCGTGTGCATAGGAAGCACAGTTCTTTTGTTCTGAGCAAGCTCACTGTTCGGAACCCATAGGACACATAGTAGAGAAGAAGAGTGCTCTTTTCTCAAAAGCAGAGTGTGTTTCTTCTAAGGTGAGCTAGCGTTTGTTTCCCAGTCCTAAATGGATTTGAATCACATGCAGTTTCTGGTCCTACAAGCAAGAGTTTTTTCTGTTAAGAAGAGTCACTATTGTGCTCCCATTGTTTTCCACAGGGCAAATAGCACTGGCATTTGTACCCAGCATGTACAGAGTATTGGACTGAAGAGGATCTACTGTTCTTGTCAGGTTCCTAAGCAGAATTGAACTAGATATGGTCCGTGTGTGTAGGAAGCACATTTCTTTTGTTCTGAGCAAGCTCACTGTTCTGGCCATATAGGAAACACAGTAGAGTAGAAGAGTCATCTTTTCTTAAAAGCAGAGTGTGTTTCTTGTAAGGCAAGCTAGCGTTTGTTTCCCAGTCGTAAATGGAGTTGAATCCCATGCAGTTTCTGGTCCTAGGAGCAAGAGTTGTTTTGTGGTAAGAAGAGTCACTATTGTGCTCCCATTGTCCCACACAGTGCAAATAGCACTGGCGTCTGTTCCCAGCAATTACAGTGTATTGGACTGAAGGGGATCTACTGTTCTTGTCAGTTTCCTACGCATAATTGAACTAGATATGGCCCCTGTGTATAGGAAGCACAGTTTTTTTGTTCTGAGCAAGCTCACTGTTCAGACCCCATAGGAAACACAGTAGAGTAGAAGTGTCCCCTTTTCTCAAAAGCAGAGCTTGTTTCTTGTAAGGCGAGCTAGCGTTTGTTTCCCAGTCCTAAATGGAGTTGAATCACATGCAGTTTTTGGTCCTATGAGCAAGAGTTGTTTTCTGGTAAGGAAAGTCACTATTGCGCTCCCATTGACATACACAGTGCAAATAGCACTTGTGTAACTTCCAACAAGTACAGTGTATTGGACTGAAGAGGAGCTACTGTTCTTGTCATTTTCCTAAGCAGAGTTGAACAAGATATGGGCCGTGTGCGTAGGAAGCACAGTTCTTTTGTTCTGAGCAAGCTCACTGTTCGGAAACCATAGGACACATAGTAGAGAAGAAGGGTGCTCTTTTCTCAAAAGCAGAGTGTGTTTCTTGTAAGGCGAGTTAGCTTTTGTTTCCCAGTCCTAAATGAATTTGAATCACATGCAGTTTCAGGTCCTACGAGTAGAGATATTTTTTGGTAATAAGAGTCACTATTGCGCTCCCATTGCCATATACAGTACAAATAACACTTGCGTCTGTTCCAATCAATTACACTGTATTGGACTGAAGAGGAGCTACTATTCTTGTCAGTTTCCTAAGTAGAGTTGAACTAGATATGGCCCGTGTGTATAGGAAGCACAGTTCTTTTGTTCTGAGCAAGCTCACAGTTCGAACCCCATAGGAAACACAGTAGAGTAGAAGAGTGCTCTTTTCTCAAAAGCAGAGTGTGTATCTTGTAAGGCGAGCTAGCGTTTGTTTCCCAGTCCTAAATGGAGTTGAATCACATGCAGTTTTTGGTCCTACGCGCAAGAGTTGTTTTCTGAAAAGGAAAGTCACTATTGCGCTCCCATTGCCAAACACAGTGCAAATAGCACTGGCATCTGTTCCCAGCAAGTACAGTGTATTGGACTGAAAAGGAGCTACTGTTCTTGTCCGTTTCCTAAGCAGAATTGAACTGGATATGGCCATTTGTGTAGGAAGCACAGTTCTTTTGTTCTGAGCAAGCTCACTGTTCTGGCTTTATAGGAAACACAGTAGAGTAGAAGAGTGCTCTTTTCTCAAAAGCAGAGTGTATTCCTTGTAAGGCGAGCTAGCGTTTGTTTCCCAGTCCTAAATGGAGTTGAATCACATGCAGTTTTTGTTCCTACGAGCAAGAGTTGTTTTCTGGTAAGGAAAGTCACTATTGCGCTCCCATTGCCATACACAGTACAAATAGCACTTGCGTCTGTTCCAATCAAGTACAGTGTATTGGACTGAAGAGGAGCTACTGTTCTTGTCAGTTTCCTAAGCAGAGTTGAACTAGATATGGCCTGTGTGTATAGGAAGCACAGTTCTTTTGTTCTGAGCAAGCTCACTGTTCGGACTCCATAGGAAACACAGTAGAGTAGAAGAGTGCTCTTTTCTCAAAAGCAGAGTGTGTTTCTTGTAAGGCGAGCTAGCTTTTGCTTCCCAGACCTAAATGGAGTTGAATCCCATGCAGTTTCTGGTCCTACGAGCAAGAGTTGTTTTCTGGTAAGAAGAGTCACTATTGCGCTCCCATTGTCATACACAGGGCAAATAGCCCTGGAGTCTTTTCGCAGCATGTGCAGTGTATTGGACTGAAGAGGATCTACTGTTCTTGTCAGTTTCCGATGCAGAGTTGAACTAGATATGGCCCGTGTGTGTAGGAAGCACAGTTCTTTTGTTCTGAGCAAGCTCACTGTTCTGGCCCTTTAGGAATCACAGTAGAGTAGAAGAGTACTCTTTTCTCACAAGCAGAGTGTGTTTCTTGTAAGGCGAGTTAGCGTTTGTTTCCCAGTCCTAAATGGATTTGAATCACATGCAGTTTCTGGCCCTACAACCAAGAGTTTTTTCTGGTAAGAAGAGTCACTATTCTGCTCCCATTGTCTTACAAAAGGCAAATAGCACTGGCATTTGTTCCCAGCATGTACAGACTATTGAACTGAAGAGGATCTACTGTTCTTGTCAGGTTCCTAAGCAGAGTTGAACTAGATATGGCCCGTGTGTGTATGAAGCACATTTCTTTTGTTCTGAGCAAGCACACTGTTCTGGCCCTATAGGAAACACAGTAGAGTAGAAGAGTCATCTTTTCTTAAAAGCATTGTGTGATTCTTGTAAGGCAAGCTAGCGTTTGTTTCCTAGTCGTAAATGGAGTTGAATCCCATGCAGTTTCTGGTTCTAGGAGCAAGAGTTGTTTTGTGGTAAGAAGAGTCACTATTGCGCTCCCATTGTCATACACAGTGCAAATAGCACTGGCGTCTTTTTCCAGCAAGTACAGTGTATTGTACTGAAGGGGATCTACTGTTCTTGTCAGTTTCCTAAGCATAATTGAACTAGATATGGCCGTGTGTGTAGGAATCACAGTTCTTTTGTTCTGAGCAAGCTCACTGTTCGGACCCCATAGGAAACACAGTAGAGTAGAAGTATGCCCTTATCTCAAAAGCAGAGCTTGTTTCTTGTAAGGAAAGCTAGCATTTGTTTCCCAGTCCTAAGTGGAGTTGAATCACATGCAGTTTCTGGTCCTCAGAGCCAGAGTTGTTTTCTGGTAAGAAGAGTCACTATTGTGCCTCCATTGCTGTACACAGTGCAAATAGCACTCGCGTCTGTTCCCAGCAAGTACAGTGAATTGGACTGAAGAGGAGCTACTGTTCTTGTCAGTTTCCTAAGCAGAGTTGAACTAGATATGGCCCGTGTGTTTAGGAAGAACAGTTCTTTTGTTCTGAGCAAGCTCACTGTTCTGGCCCTATAGGAAACACAGTAGAGTAGAAGAGTGCTCTTATCTCAAAAGCAGAGTGTGTTTCTTGTAAGGCGAGCTAGTGTTTGTTTCCCAGTGCTAAATGGAGTTGAATCACATGCAGTTTTTGGTCCTATGCCCAAGAGTTGTTTTCTGGTAAGGAAAGTCACTATTGCGCTCCCATTTCCAAACACAGTGCAAATAGCGCTCGCATCTGTTCCCAGCAAGTACAGTGTATTGGACTGAAGAGGACCTACTGTTCTTGTCAGTTTCCTAAGCAGAGTTGAACTAGATATGGGTCGTGTGCGTAGGAAGCACAGTTCTTTTGTTCTGAGCAAGCTCACTGTTCGGAACCCATAGGAAAAATAGTAGAGAAGAAGAGTGCTCTTTTCTCAAAAGCAGAGTGTGTTTCTTGTAAGGCAAGCTAGCTTTTGTTTCCCAGTCCTAAATGAATTTGAATCACATGCAGTTTCCGGTCCTAGGAGTAGAGTTATTTTTTGGTAAGAAGAGTCACTATTGCGTTCCCATTGCCATACACAGTGCAAATAGCACTTGCGTCTGTTCCAATCAATTACAGTGTATTGGACTGAAGAGGAGCTACTATTCTTGTCAGTTTCCTAAGCAGAGTTGAACTAGATAAGGCCCGTGTGTGTAGGAAGCACAGTTCTTTTGTTCTGATCAAGCTCACTGTTCAAACCCCTAGGAAACACAGTAGAGTAGAAGAGTGCTCTTTTCTCAAAAGCAGAGTGTGTATCTTATAAGGCGAGCTAGCGTTTGTTTCCCAGTCCTAAATGGAGTTGAATCACATGCAGTTTTTGGTCCTACACGCAAGAGTTGTTTTCTGGAAATGAAAGTCACTATTGTGCTCCCATTGGCAAACACAGTGCAAATAGATAATGCATCTGTTCCCAGCAAGTACGTGTATTGGACTGAAAAGGAGCTACTGTTCTTGTCCTTTTCCTAAGCAGAATTGAACTGGATATGGCCGTTTGTGTAGGAAGCACAGTTCTTTTGTTCTGAGCAAGCTCAAGGTTCTGGCTTTATAGGAAACACAGTGCTCTTTTCTCAAAAGCAGAGTGTGTTAGTTGTAAGCGAGATAGCGTGTGCTTTCAAGACCTAAATGGAGTTGAATCACATGCAGTTTCTGGGCCTACAAGCAAGAGTTGTTTTCTGGTAAGAAGAGTCACTATTGCGCTCGCATTGTCATACACAGGGCAAATAGCACTGGAGTCTTTTCCCAGCATGTACAGTGTATTGGACTGAAGAGGATCTACTATTCTTGTCAGTTTCCGATGCAGAGTTGAACTAGATATGGCCCGTGTGTGTAGGAAGCACAGTTCTTTTGTTCTGAACAAGCTCACTGTTCTGGCCCTATATGAAACACAGAAGAGTAGAAGAGTACTCTTTTCTCAAAAGCAGAGTGTGTTTCTTGTAAGGCGAGCTAGCGTTTGTTTCCCAGTCCTAAATGGATTTGAATCATTTGCAGTTTCTGGTCCTACAAGCAAGAGTTTTTTCTGGTAAGAAGAGTAACTATTGTGATCCCATTGTCATACACAGGGCAAAAAGCACTGGCATTTGTTCCCAGCATGTACAGAGTATTGGACTGAAGAAAATCTACTGTTCTTGTCAGGTGCCTAAGCAGACTTGAACTAGATATGGCCCGTGTGTGTAGGAAGCACAGTTCATTTGTTCTGAGCAAGCTCACTGTTCTGGCACTATAGGAAACACAGTAGAGTAGAAGAGTGCTCTTATCTCAAAAGCAGAGTATGTTTCTTGTAAGGCGAGCTAGCTTTTGTTTCCCAGTCCTAAATGAATTTGAATCACATGCAGTTTCCGGTCCTACGAGTAGAGTTATTTTTTGGTAAGAAGAGTCACTATTGCGCTCCCATTGCCATACACAGTGCAAATAACACTTGCGTCTGTTCCAATCAATTACAGTGTATTGGACTGAAGAGGAGCTACTATTCTTGTCAGTTTCCTAAGCAGAGTTGAACTAGATAAGGCCCGTGTGTGTAGGAAGCACAGTTCTTTTGTTCTGAGCAAGCTCACTGTTCTAACCCCATAGGAAACACAGCAGAGAGAAGAGTGTTATTTTCTCAAAAGCAGAGTGTGTTTCTTGTAAGGCGAGCTACCGTTTGTTTCCCAGTTTTAAATGGAGTTGAAATACACATGCAGTTTCTGGTCCTACGAGCAAGAGTTGTTTTCTGGTAAGTAAAGTCACTATTGCGCTCCCATTGTCATACACAGGGCAAATAGCACTGGCGTCTGTTCCCAGCATGTACAGTGTATTGGACTGAAGAGGATCTACTGTTCTTGTCAGTTTCCTAAGCAGAATTGAACTAGATACGGCCATGTGTGTAGGAAGCACAGTTCTTTTGTTCTGAGCAAGCTCACTGTTCTGGCCCTATAGGAAACACAGTAGAGTAGAAGAGTGCTCTTTTCTCAAAAGCAGACTGTGTTTCTTGTAAGGTGAGCTAGCGTTTGTTTCCCAACCCTAAATGGAGTTTTATTACATGCAGTTTTTGGTCATATGAGCAAGAGTTGTTTTCTGGTAAGGAAAGTCACTATTGTGCTCCCTTTGCCATACACAGCACAAATAGCACTCACGTCTGTTCCCAGCAAATACAGTGTATTAGACTGAAGATGAGCTACTGTTCTTGTCAGTTTCCTAAGCAGTGTTGAACTAGATATTGCCCGTGTGTATAGGAAGCACAGTTCTTTTGTTCTGAGCAAGCTCACTGTGCGGACCCCATAGGAAAATTAGTGCTCTTTTCTCAAAAGCAGAGTGTGTTAGTTGTAAGCGAGATAGCGTTTGCTTTCAAGACCTAAATGGAGTTGAATCACATGCAGTTTCTGGGCCTACAAGCAAGAGTTGTTTTCTGGTAAGAAGAGTCACTATTGCGCTCGCATTGTCATACACAGGGCAAATAGCACTGGAGTCTTTTCCCAGCATGTACAGTGTATTGGACTGAAGAGGATCTACTATTCTTGTCAGTTTCCGATGCAGAGTTGAACTAGATATGGCCCGTGTGTGTAGGAAGCACAGTTCTTTTGTTCTGAACAAGCTCACTGTTCTGGCCCTATATGAAACACAGAAGAGTAGAAGAGTACTCTTTTCTCAAAAGCAGAGTGTGTTTCTTGTAAGGCGAGCTAGCGTTTGTTTCCCAGTCCTAAATGGATTTGAATCATTTGCAGTTTCTGGTCCTACAAGCAAATTTTTTTCTGGTAAGAAGAGTAACTATTGTGATCCCATTGTCATACACAGGGCAAAAAGCACTGGCATTTGTTCCCAGCATGTACAGAGTATTGGACTGAAGAGGATCTACTGTTCTTGTCAGGTGCCTAAGCAGACTTGAACTAGATATGGCCCGTGTGTGTAGGAAGCACAGTTCATTTGTTCTGAGCAAGCTCACTGTTCGGACCCCATAGGAAACACAGTAGAGTAGAAGAGTACTCTTTTCTCAAAAGCAGAGTGTGTTTCTTGTAAGGCGAGCTAGCTTTTGTTTCCCAGTCGTAAATGAAGTTGAATCACACGCAGTTTCTGTTCCTACGAGTAGAGATGTTTTTTGGTAAGAAGAGTCACTTTTGTGCTCCCATTGCCATACACAGTGCAAATAGCACTTGCGTCTGTTCCAATCAAGTACAGTGTATTGGACTGAAGAGGAGATACTGTTCTTGTCAGTTTCCTAAGCAGAGTTGAACTAGATATGGCCCGTGTGTATAGGAAGCACATTTCTTTTGTTCTGAGCAAGCTCACTGTTCGGACACCATAGGAAACACAGTAGAGTAGAAGAGTGCTCTTTTCTCAAAAGCAGAGTGTGTTTCTTGTAAGGCGAGCTAATGTTTGTTTCCCCGTCCTAAAAGGAGTTGAATGACATGCAGTTTTTGGTCCTACGAGCAAGAGTTGTTTTCTGGTAAGAAGAGTCACTATTGCCCTCCCATTGTCATACACAGGGCAAATAGCACTGATTTTGTTCCCAGCATGTACAGTGTATTGGACTGAAGAGGATCTACTGTTCTTGTCAGTTTCCTAAGCAGAATTGAACTAGATACGGCCATGTGTGTAGGAAGCACAGTTCTTTTGTTCTGAGCAAGCTCACTGTTCTGGCCCTATAGGAAACACAGTAGAGTAGAAGAGTGCTCTTTTCTCAAAAGCAGAGTGTGTTTCTTGTAAGGTGAGCTCGGGTTTGTTTCCCACCCCTAAATGGAGTT
The DNA here is from genome assembly GCF_949786415.1 of Peromyscus eremicus. Taxonomy (NCBI): domain Eukaryota; kingdom Metazoa; phylum Chordata; class Mammalia; order Rodentia; family Cricetidae; genus Peromyscus; species Peromyscus eremicus. Next base: position 15,172 of record NW_026737025.1, on the reverse strand, counting down.
TAATCACATGCAGTTTTTGGTCCTATGCGCAAGAGTTGTTTTCTGGTAAGGAAAGTCACTATTGCGCTCCCTGTGCCATACACAGCACAAATAGCACTCACGTCTGTTCCCAGCAAGTACAGTGTATTGGACTGAAGAGGAGCTACTGTTCTTGTCAGTTTCCTAAGAAGAGTTGAACTAGATATGGCCCGTGTGTATAGGAAGCACAGCTCTTTTGTTCTGAGCTAGCTCACTGTGCGGACCCCATAGGAAACTCAGTGCTCTTTTTTCAAAAGCAGAGTGTGTTTCTTGTAAGGCGAGCTAGCTTTTGTTTCCCAGTCCTAAATGAATTTGAATCACATGCAGTTTCTGGTCCTACGTGTAGAGTTATATTTTGGTAAGAAGAGTCACTATTGTGCTCCCATTGCCATATACAGTACAAATAACACTTGCGTCTGTTCCAATCAAGTACAGTATATTGAACTGAAGAGGAGCTACTGTTCTTGTCAGTTTCCTAACTAGAGTTGAACTAGATGTGGCCCGTGTGTATAGGAAGCACAGTTCTTTTGTTCTGAGGAAGCTCACTGTTCGGACCCAATAGGAAACACAGTAGAGTAGAAGAGTGCTCTTTCCTCAAAAGCAGAGTGTGTTTATTGTAAGGCGAGCTAGCGTTTGCCTCCCAGACTTAAATGGAGTTGAATCACATGCAGTTTCTGGTCCTACGAGCAAGAGTTGTTTTCTGGTAAGAAGAGTCACTATTGTGCTCCCATTGTCATACACAGGGCAAATAGCACTGGCGTCTGTTCCCAACATGTACAGTGTATTGGACTGTTCTTGTCAGTTTCTGATGCAGAGTTGAACTAGATATATGACGTGTGTGTAGGAAGCACAGTTCTTTTTTTCTGAGCAAGCTCACTGTTCTGGCCCTATAGGAAACACAGTAGAGTAGAAGAGTACTCTTTTCTCAAAAGCAGAGTGTGTTTCTTGTAAGTCGAGCTAGTGTTTGTTTCCCAGTCCTAAATTGACTTGAATCACATGCAGTTTCTGGTCCTACAAGCAAGAGTTTTTTCTGGTAAGTAGAGTCACTATTGCGCTCCCTTTGTCATACACAGGGCAAATAGCACTGGCATTTGTTCCCAGCAAGTACAGTGTATTGGACTGAAGAGGATCTACTGTTCTTGTTAGGTTCCTATGCAGATTTGAACTAGATATGGCCCGTGTGTGTATAAAGCACATTTCTTTTTTTCTGAGCAAGCTCACTGTTCTAGCCCTATAGGAAACACAGAGGAGTAGAAGAGTCATCTTTTCTCAAAAGCAGAGTGTGTTTCTTGTAAGGCAAGCTAGCGTTTGCTTCCCAGACTTAAATCGAGTTGAATCACATGCAGTTTTTGGTCCTACGAGCAAGAGTTGTTTTCTGGTAAGAAGAGTCACTATTGTGCTCCCATTGCCGTACACCGTGCAAATAGCACTCGCATCTGTTCCCAGCAAGTACAGTGTATTGGACTGAAGAGGAGCTACTGTTCTCGTCAGATTCCTAAGCAGAGTTGAACTAGATATGGCCCGTGTGTGTAGGAAGCACAGTTCTTTTGTTCTGAGCAAGCTCACTGTTCTGGCCCTATAGGAAACACAGTAGAGTAGAAGAGTGCTCTTTTCTCAAAAGCAGAGTGTGTTTCTTGTAAGGCGAGCTAGCGTTTGTTTCCCAGTCCTAATTGGAGTTGAATCACATGCAGTTTCTGGTCCTACAAGCAAGAGTTGTTTTCTGGTAAGAAGAGTCACTATTGCCCTCCCATTGTCATACCCAGGGCAAATAGCACTGGCGTCTGTTCCCAGCATGTACAGAGTATTGGACTGAAGAGGATATTCTGTTCTTGTCAGTTTCCTAAGCAGAATTGAACTAGATATGGCCATGTTTAGGAAGCACAGTTCTTTTGTTCTGAGCAAGCTCACTGTTCTGGCCCTATAGGAAACACAGTAGAGTAGAAGAGTGCTCTTTTCTCAAAAGCAGAGTGTGTTTCTTGTAAGGTGAGCTAGCGTTTGTTTCCCACCCCTAAATGGAGTTTAATCACATGCAGTTTTTGGTTATACGCTCAAGAGTTGTTTTCTGGTAAGGAAAGTCACTATTGCGCTCCCTTTGACATACACAGCACAAATAGCATTCACGTCTGTTCCCAGCAAGTACAGTGTATTGGACTGAAGAGGATCTACTGTTCTTGTCAGTTTCCTACGCAGAGTTGAACTAGATATAGCCCGTGTGTGTAGGAAGCACAGTTCTTTTGTTCTGAGCAAGCTCACTGTTCTGGCCCTATAGGAAACACAGTAGAGTAGCAGAGTGCTCTTTTCTCAAAAGCAGAGTGTGTTTCTTGTAAGGCTAGCTAGTGTTTGTTTGCAAGTCCTAAATGGAGTTGAATCACATGCAGTTTCTGTTCCTACGAGCAAGAGATGTTTTCTGGTAAGAAGAGTCACTATTGTGCTCCCATTGTCATACACAGGGCAAATAGAACTGGCTTCTTTTCCCAGCATGTACAGTGTATTGCACAGAAGAGGATCTACTGTTCTTGTCAGTTTCCTAAGCAGAATTGAACTAGATACGGCCATGTGTGTAGGAAGCACAGTTCTTTTGTTCTGAGCAAGCTCACTGTTCTGGCCCTATAGGAAACAAAGTAGAATAGAAGAGTGCTCTTTTCTCAAAAGCAGAGTGTGTTTTTTGTTAGGTGAGCTAGCGTTTGTTTCCCACCCATAAATGGAGTTTAGTCACATGCAGTTTTTGGTCATATGCGCAAGAGTTGTTTTCTGGTAAGGAAAGTCACTATTGGGCTCCCTTTGCCATACACAGCACAAATAGCACTCACGTCTGTTCCCAGCAAGTACAGTGTATTGGACTGAAGAGGATCTACTGTTCTTGTCAGTTTCCGATGCAGAGTTGAACTAGATATGGCCCGTGTGTTTAGGAAGCACAGTTCTTTTGTTCTGAGCAAGCTCACTGTTCTGGCTCTATAGGAAACACAGTAGAGTAGAAGAGTACTCTTTTCTCACAAGCAGAGTGTGTTTCTTTTAAGGCGAGCTAGCGTTTGTTTCCCAGTTCTAAATGGATTTGAATCACATGCAGTTTCTGGTCCTACAAGCAAGAGTTTTTTCAGGTAAGAAGAGTCACTATTGTGCTCCCATTGTCATACACAGGGCAAATAGCACTGGCGTTGTTCCCAGCATGTACAGTGTATTGGACTGAAGTGGATCTACTGTTCTTGTCAGTTTCCTAAGCAGAATTGAACTAGATACGGCCATATGTGTAGGAAGCACAGTTCTTTTGTTCTGAGCAAGCTCACTGTTCTGGCCCTATAGGAAACACAGTAGAGTAGAAGAGTGCTCTTTTCTCAAAAGCAGAGTGTGTTTCTTGTAAGGTGAGCTAGCGTTTGTTTCCCAACCCTAAATGGAGTTTAATTACATGCAGTTTTTGGTCATACGAGCAAGAGTTGTTTTCTGGTAACGAAAGTCACTTTTGCGCTCCCTTTGCCATACACAGCACAAATAGCACTCACGTCTGTTCCCAGCAAGTACAGTGTATTGGACTGAAGAGGAGCTACTGTTCTGGTCAGTTTCCTAAGCAGAGTTGAACTAGATATGGCCCGCGTGTATAGGAAGCACAGTTCTTTTGTTGTGAGCAAGCTCACTGTGTGGACCCCATAGGAAACTCAGTGCTCTTTTCTCAAAAGCAGAGTGTGTTAGTTGTAAGCGAGATAGTGTTTGCTTTCAAGACCTAAATGGAGTTGAATCACATGCAGTTTCTGGTCCTACAAGCAAGAGTTGTTTTCTGGTAAGAAGAGTCACTATTGCGCTCGCATTGTCATACACAGGGCAAATAGCACTGGAGTCTTTTCCCAGCATGTACAGTGTATTTGACTGAAGAGGATCTACTGTTCTTGTCAGTTTCCAATGCAGAGTTGAACTAGATATGGCCTGTGTGTGTAGGAAGCACAGTTCTTTTGTTCTGAACAATCTCACTGTTCTGGCCCTATAGGAAACACAGTAGAGTAGAAGAGTACTCTTTTCTCAAAAGCAGAGTGTGTTTCTTGTAAGGCGAGCTATCGTTTGTTTCCCAGTCCTAAATGGATTTGAATCACACGCAGTTTCTGGTCCTACGAGTAGAGTTGTTTTTTGGTAAGAAGAGTCACTATTGTGCTCCCATTGCCATACACAGTGCAAATAGCACTTGCGTCTGTTCCAATCAAGTACAGTGTATTGGACTGAAGAGGAGATACTGTTCTTGTCAGTTTCCTAAACAGAGTTGAACTAGATATTGCCTGTGTGTATAGGAAGCACATTTCTTTTGTTCTGAGCAAGCTCACTGTTCTAACCCCATACGAAACACAGCAGAGAGAAGAGTGTTATTTTCTCAAAAGCAGAGTATGTTTCTTGTAAGGCGAGCTAATGTTTGTTTCCCAGTCCTAAAAGGAGTTGAATGACATGCAGTTTTTGGTCCTACGAGCAAGAGTTGTTTTCTGGTAAGAAGAGTCACTATTGCCCTCCCATTGTCATACACAGGGCAAATAGCACTGGCGTTTGTTCCCAGCATGTACAGTGTATTGAACTGAAGAGGATCTACTGTTCTTGTCAGTTTCCTAAGCAGAATTGAACTAGATATGGCCATGTGTGTAGGAAGCACAGTTCTTTTGTTCTGAGCAAGCTCACTGTTTTGGCCCTATAGGAAACACAGTAGAGTAGAAGAGTGCTCTTTTCTCAAAAGCAGAGTGTGTTTCTTGTAAGGTGAGCTAGCGTTTGTTTCCCACCCCTAAATGGAGTTTAATCACATGCAGTTTTTGGTCATACGCGCAAGAGTTGTTTTCTGGTAAGGAAAGTCACTATTGTGCTCCCTTTGCCATACACAGCACAAATAGCACTCACGTCTGTTCCCAGCAAGTACAGTGTATTGGACTGAAGAGGAGCTACTGTTCTTGTCAGTTTCCTAAGCAGAGTTGAACTAGATATGGCCCGTGTGTATAGGAAGCACAGCTCTTTTGTTCTGAGCTAGCTCACTGTGCGGACCCCATAGGAAACTCAGTGCTCTTTTCTCAAAAGCAGAGTGTGTTTCTTGTAAGGTGAGCTAGCTTTTGTTTCCCAGTCCTAAATGAATTTGAATCACATGCAGTTTCTGGCCCTACGAGTAGAGTTATATTTTGGTAAGAAGAGTCACTATTGTGCTCCCATTGCCATATACAGTACAAATAACACTTGCGTCTGTTCCAATCAAGTACAGTGTATTGAACTGAAGAGGAGCTACTGTTCTTGTCAGTTTCCTAACTAGAGTTGAACTAGATGTGGCCCGTGTGTATAGGAAGCACAGTTCTTTTGTTCTGAGCAAGCGCACTGTTCGGACCCCATAGGAAACACAGTAGAGTAGATGAGTGCTCTTTTCTCAAAAGCAGAGTGTGTTTCTTTTAAGGCGAGCTAGCGTATGCTTCCCAGACCTAAATGGAGTTGAATCACATGCAGTTTCTGGTCCTATGAGCAAGAGTTGTTTTCTGGTAAGAAGAGTCACTATTGTGCTCCCATTGTCATACACAGGGCAAATAGCACTGGCCTCTGTTCCCAGCAAGTACAGTGTATTGGACTGAAGAGGAGCTACTGTTCTCGTCAGTTTCCTAAGCAGAGTTGAACTAGATATGGCCCGTGTGTGTAGGATGCACAGTTCTTTTGTTCTGAGCAAGCTCACTGTTCTGGCCCTATAGGAAACACAGTAGAGTAGATGAGTGTTCTTTTCTCAAAAGCAGAGTGTGTTTCTTGTAAGGCGAGCTAGCGTTTGTTTCCCAGTACTAAATGGAGTTGAATCACATGCAGTTTTTGGTCCTACGCGCAAGAGTTCTTTTCTGGTAAGGAAAGTCACTATTGTGCTCCCATTGCCAAACACAGTGCAAATAGCACTCGCATCTGTTCCCAGCAAGTACAGTGTATTGGACTGAAGAGAAGCTACTGTTCTTGTCAGTTTCCTAAGCAGAGTTGAACTAGATATGGCCCGTGTGCGTAGGAAGCACAGTTCTTTTGTTCTGAACAAGCTCACTGTTCGGAACACATAGGAAACATAGTAGAGAAGAAGAGTGCTCTTCTCAAAAGCAGAGTGTGTTTCTTGTAAGGAGAGCTAGCGTTTGTTTCCCAGTCCTAAATGGAGTTGAATCACATGCAGTTTCTCGTCCTACAAGCAAGAGTTGTTTTCTGGTAAGAAGAGTCACTATTGCCCTCCCATTGTCATACACAGGGCAAATAGCTCTGGCGTCTGTTCCCAGCATGTACAGTGTATTGTACTGAAGAGGATCTACTGTTCTTGTCAGTTTCCTAAGCAGAATTGAACTAGATACGGCCATGTTTGTAGGAAGCACAGTTCTTTTTTTCTGAGCAAGGTCACTGTTCTGGCCCTATAGGAAACACAGTAGAGTAGAAGAGTGCTCTTTTCTCAAGGGCAGAGTGTGTTTCTTGTAAGGTGAGCTAGCGTTTGTTTCCCACCCCTAAATGGAGTTTAATCACATGCAGTTTTTGGTTATACGCGCAAGAGTTGTTTTCTGGTAAGGAAAGTCACTATTGCGCTCCCTTTGACATACACAGCACAAATAGCACCCACGTATGTTCCCAGCAAGTACAGTGTATTGGACTGAAGAGGATCTACTGTTCTTGTCAGTTTCCTACGCAGAGTTGAACTAGATATAGCCCGTGTGTGTAGGAAGCACAGTTCTTTTGTTCTGAGCAAGCTCACTGTTCTGGCCCTATAGTAAACACAGTAGAGTAGCAGAGTGCTCTTTTCTCAAAAGCAGAGTGTGTTTCTTGTAAGGCGAGCTAGTGTTTGTTTGCAAGTCCTAAATGGAGTTGAATCACATGCAGTTTCTGTTCCTACGAGCAAGAGATGTTTTCTGGTAAGAAGAGTCACTATTGTGCTCCCATTGTCATACACAGGGCAAATAGCACTGGCTTCTTTTCCCAGCATATACAGTGTATTGCACTGAAGAGGATCTACTGTTCTTGTCACTTTCCTAAGCAGAATTGAACTAGATACGGCCATGTGTGTAGGAAGCACAGTTCTTTTGTACTGAGCAAGCTCACCCGTTCTGGCCCTCTAGGAAAGAAAGTAGAATAGAAGAGTGCTCTTTTCTCAAAAGCAGAGTGTGTTTCTTGTTAGGTGAGCTAGCGTTTGTTTCCCACCCCTAAATGGAGTTTAATCACATGCAGTTTTTGGTCATACGCGCAAGAGTTGTTTTCTGGTAAGGAAAGTCACTATTGCGCTCCCTTTGCCATACACAGCACAAAAAGCACTCACGTCTGTTCCCAGCAAGTACAGTGTATTGGACTGAAGAGGAGCTACTGTTCTTGTCAGTTTCCTAAGCAGAGTTGAACTAGATATGGCCCGTGTGTATGGGAAGCACAGCTCTTTTGTTCTGAGCTAGCTCACTGTGCGGACCCCATAGGAAACTCAGTGCTCTTTTCTCAAAAGCAGAGTGTGTTTCTTGTAAGGCGAGATAGCGTTTACATCCCAGATCTGAATGGAGTTGAATCACATGCAGTTTCTGGTCCTACAAGCAAGAGTTGTTTTCTGGTAAGAAGAGTCACTATTGCCCTCCCATTGTCATACACAGGGCAAATAGCACTGGCGTCTTTTCCCAGCATGTATAGCATATTGGACTGAAGAGGACCTCCTATTCTTGTCAGTTTCCTACGCAGAGTTGAACTAGATATAGCCGGTGTGTGTAGGACGCACAGTTCTTTTGTTCTGAGCAAGCTCACTGTTCTCGCCCTATAGGAAACACAGTAGAGTAGAAGAGTGCTCTTTTCTCAAAAGCAGAGTGTGTTTCTTGTAAGGCAAGCTAGCGTTTGTTTCCCAGTCCTAAATGAATTTGAATCACATGCAGTTTCTGGTCCTACGAGTAGAGTTATATTTTGGTAAGAAGAGTCACTATTGTGCTCCCATTGCCATATACACTACAAATAACACTTGTGTCTGTTCCAATCAAGTACAGTGTATTGAAAGGAGAGGAGCTACTGTTTTTGTCAGTTTCCTACGCAGAGTTGAACTAGATGTGGCTCGTGTGTATAGGAAGCACAGTTCTTTTGTTCTGAGCAAGCTCACTGTTCGGACCCCATAGGAAACACAGTAGAGTAGAAGAGTGCTCTTTTCTCAAAAGCAGAGTGTGTTTCTTGTAAGGCGAGCTAGCGTTTGCTTCCCAGACCTAAATGGAGTGGAATCACATGCAATTTCTGGTCCTACGAGCAAGAGGTGTTTTCTGGTAAGAAGAGTCACTATTGCACTCCCATTGTCATACACAGGGCAAATAGCCCTGGCGTCTGTTCCCAGCATGTACAGTGTATTGGACTGAAGAGGATCTACTGCTCTTGTCAGTTTCCGATGCAGAGTTGAACTAGATATGGCCCGTGTGTGTAGGAAGCACAGTTCTTTTGTTCTGAGCTAGCTCACTGCTCTGGCCCTATAGGAAACACAGTAGAGTAGAAGAGTGCATTTTTCTCAAAAGCAGAGTGTGTTTCTTGTAAGGCGAGCTAGCGTTTGTTTCCCAGTCCTAAGTGGAGTTGAATCACATGCAGTTTCTGGCCCTACGAGCAAGAGATGTTTTCTGGTAAAAAGAGTCACTATTGCGCTCCCAATGCCGTACACAGTGCAAATAGCACTCGCGTCTGTTTCCAGCAAGTACAGTGTATTGGACTGAGGGGGATCTACTGTTCTTGTCAGTTTCCTGAGCAGAGTTGAACTAGATATGGCCGGTGTGTATAGGAAGCACAGTTCTTTTGTTCTGAGCAAGCTCACTGTTCGGACCCCATAGGAAACATAGTAGAGTAGAAGGGTGCTCTTTTCTCAAAAGCAGAGTATGTTTCTTATAAGGCGAGCTAGCGTTTGTTTCCCAGTCCTAAGTGAAGTTGCATCACATGCAGTTACTGGTACTAAGAGCAAGAGTTGTTTTTTGGTAAGAAGAGTCACTATTGTGCTCCCATTGCCGTACACCGTGCAAATAGCACTCGCATCTATTCCCAGCAAGTACAGTGTATTGGACTGAAGAGGAGCTACTGTTCTTGTCAGTTTCCTAAGCAGAGTTGAACTAGATATGGCCCGTGTGTGTAGGAAGCACAGTTCTTTTGTTCTGAGCAAGCTCACTGTTCGGACCCCATAGGAAACACAGTAGACTAGAAGTGTGCCCTATTCTCAAAAGCAGAGCTTGTTTCTTGTAAGGCAAGCTAGCGTTTGTTTCCCAGTCCTAAGTGGAGTTGAATCACATGCAGTTTCTGGTCCTAAGAGCCAGAGGTGTTTTCTGGTAGGAAGAGTCACTATTGTGCTCCCATTGCTGTACACAGTGCAAATAGCACACGCGTCTGTTCCCAGCAAGTACAGTGTATTGGACTGAAGAGGAGCTACTGTTCTCGTTAGTTTCTTAAGCAGAGTTGAACTAGATATGGCCCGTGTATGTAGGAAGCACAGTTCTTTTGTTCTGAGCAAGCTCACTGTTCTGGCCCTATAGAAAACACAGTAGAGTAGAAGTGTGCCCTTTTCTCAAAAGCAGAGCTTGTTTCTTGGAAGGCAAGCTAGCGTTTGTTTCCCAGTCCTAAGTGGAGTTGAATCACATGTAGTTTCTGGCCCTACGAGCAAGAGATGTTTTCTGGTAAAAAGAGTCACTATTGCGCTTCCAATGCCGTACACAGTGCAAATAGCACTCGCGCCTGTTTCCAGCAAGTACAGTGTATTGGACTGAAGGGGATCTACTGTTCTTGTCAGTTTCCTAAGCAGAGTTGAACTAGATATGGCCGGTGTGTATAGGAAGTACAGTTCTTTTGTTCTGAGCAAGCTCACTGTTCGGACCCCATAGGAAACACAGTAGAGTAGAAGAGTGCTGTTTTCTCAAAAGCAGAGTGTGTTTCTTGTAAGGCGAGCTAGTGTTTGTTTCCCAGTCCTAAGTGAAGTTGAATCACATGCAGTTACTGGTACTAAGAGCAAGAGTTGTTTTCTGGTAAGAAGAGTCACTATTGTGCTCCCATTGCCGTACACCATGCAAATAGAACTCGCATCTGTTCCCAGCAAGTACAGTGTATTGGACTGAAGAGGAGCTACTGTTCTCGTCAGTTTCCTAAGCAGAGTTGAACTAGATATGGCCCGTGTGTGTAGGATGCACAGTTCTTTTGTTCTGAGCAAGCTCACTGTTCTGGCCCTATAGGAAACACAGTAGAGTAGATGAGTGTTCTTTTCTCAAAAGCAGAGTGTGTTTCTTGTAAGGCGAGCTAGCGTTTGTTTCCCAGTCCTAAATGGAGTTGAATCACATGCAGTTTTTGGTCCTATGCGCAAGAGTTCTTTTCTGGTAAGGAAAGTCACTATTGTGCTCCCATTGCCAAACACAGTGCAAATAGCACTCGCGTCTGTTCCCAGCAAGTACAGTGTATTGGACTGAAGAGAAGCTACTGTTCTTGTCAGTTTCATAAGCAGAGTTGAACTAGATATGGCCCGTGTGCGTAGGAAGCACAGTTCTTTTGTTCTGAACAAGCTCACTGTTCGGAACACATAGGACACATAGTAGAGAAGAAGAGTGCTCTTTTCTCAAAAGCAGAGTGTGTTTCTTGTAAGGAGAGCTAGCGTTTGTTTCCCAGTCCTAAATGGAGTTGAATCACATGCAGTTTCTGGTCCTACAAGCAAGAGTTGTTTTCTGGTAAGAAGAGTCACTATTGCCCTCCCATTGTCATACACAGGGCAAATAGCTCTGGCGTCTGTTCCCAGCATGTACAGTGTATTGTACTGAAGAGGATCTACTGTTCTTGTCAGTTTCCTAAGCAGAATTGAACTAGATACGGCCATGTTTGTAGGAAGCACAGTTCTTTTGTTCTGAGCAAGCTCACTGTTCTGGCCCTATAGGAAACAAAGTAGAATAGAAGAGTGCTCTTTTCTCAAAAGCAGAGTGTGTTTCTTGTTAGGTGAGCTAGCGTTTGTTTCCCACCCCTAAATGGAGTTTAATCACATGCAGTTTTTGGTCATACGCGCAAGAGTTGTTTTCTGGTAAGGAAAGTCACTATTGCGCTCCCTTTGCCATACACAGCACAAAAAGCACTCACGTCTGTTCCCAGCAAGTACAGTGTATTGGACTGAAGAGGAGCTACTGTTCTTGTCAGTTTCCTAAGCAGAGTTGAACTAGATATGGCCCGTGTGTATGGGAAGCACAGCTCTTTTGTTCTGAGCTAGCTCACTGTGCGGACCCCATAGGAAACTCAGTGCTCTTTTCTCAAAAGCAGAGTGTGTTTCTTGTAAGGCGAGATAGCGTTTACATCCCAGATCTGAATGGAGTTGAATCACATGCAGTTTCTGGTCCTACAAGCAAGAGTTGTTCTCTGGTAAGAAGAGTCATTATTGTGCTCGCATTGTCATACACAGGGCAAATAGCACTGGCGTCTTTTCCCAGCATGTATAGCGTATTGGACTGAAGAGGACCTCCTGTTCTTGTCAGTTTCCTACGCAGAGTTGAACTAGATATAGCCGGTGTGTGTAGGACGCACAGTTCTTTTGTTCTGAGCAAGCTCACTGTTCTCGCCCTATAGGAAACACAGTAGAGTAGAAGAGTGCTCTTTTCTCAAAAGCAGAGTGTGTTTCTTGTAAGGCAAGCTAGCGTTTGTTTCCCAGTCCTAAATGAATTTGAATCACATGCAGTTTCTGGTCCTACGAGTAGAGTTATATTTTGGTAAGAAGAGTCACTATTGTGCTCCCATTGCCATATACAGTACAAATAACACTTGCGTCTGTTCCAGTCAAGTACAGTGTATTGAACTGAAGAGGAGCTACTGTTTTTGTCAGTTTCCTACGCAGAGTTGAACTAGATGTGTCCCGTGTGTATAGGAAGCACAGTTCTTTTGTTCTGAGCAAACTAACTGTTCGGACCCCATAGGAAACACAGTAGAGTAGAAGAGTGCTCTTTTCTCAAAAGCAGAGTGTGTTTCTTGTAAGGCGAGCTAGCGTTTGCTTCCCAGACCTAAATGGAGTTGAATCACATGCAATTTCTGGTCCTACGAGCAAGAGTTGTTTTCTGGTAAGAAGAGTCACTATTGCACTCCCATTGTCATACACAGGGCAAATAGTCCTGGCGTCTGTTCCCAGCATGTACAGTGTATTGGACTGAAGAGGATCTACTGTTCTTGTCAGTTTCCGATGCAGAGTTGAACTAGATATGGCCCGTGTGTGTAGGAAGCACAGTTCTTTTGTTCTGAGCTAGCTCACTGCTCTGGCCCTATAGGAAACACAGTAGAGTAGAAGAGTGCATTTTTCTCAAAAGCAGAGTGTGTTTCTTGTAAGGCGAGCTAGCGTTTGTTTCCCAGTCCTAAGTGGAGTTGAATCACATGCAGTTTCTGGCCCTACGAGCAAGATATGTTTTCTGGTAAAAAGAGTCACTATTGCGCTCCCAATGCCGTACACAGTGCAAATAGCACTCGCGTCTGTTTCCAGCAAGTACAGTGTATTGGACTGAAGAGGATCTACTGTTCTTGTCAGTTTCCTAAGCAGAGTTGAACTAGATATGGCCGGTGTGTATAGGAAGCACAGTTCTTTTGTTCTGAGCAAGCTCACTGTTCGGACCCCATAGGAAACATAGTAGAGTAGAAGGGTGCTCTTTTCTCAAAAGCAGAGTGTGTTTCTTGTAAGGCGAGCTAGCGTTTGTTTCCCAGTCCTAAGTGAAGTTGCATCACATGCAGTTACTGGTACTAAGAGCAAGAGTTGTTTTTTGGTAAGAAGAGTCACTATTGTGCTCCCATTGCCGTACACCGTGCAAATAGCACTCGCATCTATTCCCAGCAAGTACAGTGTATTGGACTGAAGAGGAGCTACTGTTCTTGTCAGTTTCCTAAGCAGAGTTGAACTAGATATGGCCCGTGTGTGTAGGAAGCACAGTTCTTTTGTTCTGAGCAAGCTCACTGTTCTGGCCCTATAGGAAACACAGTAGTGTAGAAGAGTACTCTTTTCTCAAAAGCAGAGTGTGTTTCTTGTAAGTCGAGTTAGCGTTTTTTTCCCAGTCCTAAATGGACTTGAATCACATGCAGTTTCTGGTCCTACAAGCAAGAGTTTTTTCTGGTAATAAGAGTCACTATTGCGCTCCCATTGCTGTACACAGTGCAAATAGCACTCGCGTCTGTTCCCAGCAAGTACAGTGTATTGGACTGAAGAGGAGCTACTGTTCTTGTTAGGTTCCTAAGCAGAGTTGAACTAGATATGGCCCGTGTGTGTATGAAGCACATTTCTTTTGTTCTGAGCAAGCTCACTGTTCTGGCCTTATAGGAAACACAGAGGAGTAGAAGAGTCATCTTTTCTCAAAAGCAGAGTGTGTTTCTTGGAAGGCAAGCTAGCGTTTGCTTCCCAGACCTAAATGGAGTTGAATCACATGCAGTTTCTGGTCCTACGAGCAAGAGTTGTTTTCTGGTAAGAAGAGTCACTATTGCGCTCCCATTGTCATACACAGTGCAAATAGCACTGGAGTCTGTTCCCAGCAAGTACAGTGTATTGGACTGAAGGGGATCTACTGTTCTTGTCAGTTGCCTAAGCATAATTGAACTAGATATGGCCCGTGTGTGTAGGAAGCACAGTTCTTTTGTTCTGAGCAAGCTCACTATTCGGACCCCATAGGAAACACAGTAGACTAGAAGTGTGCCCTATTCTCAAAAGCAGAGCTTGTTTCTTGTAAGGCAAGCTAGCGTTTGTTTCCCAGTCCTAAGTGGAGTTGAATCACATGCAGTTTCTGGTCCTAAGAGCCAGAGGTGTTTTCTGGTAGGAAGAGTCACTATTGTGCTCCCATTGCTGTACACAGTGCAAATAGCACTCGCGTGTGTTCCCAGCAAGTACAGTGTATTGGACTGAAGAGGAACTACTGTTCTCGTTAGTTTCTTAAGCAGAGTTGAACTAGATATGGCCCGTGTGTGTAGGAAGCACAGTTCTTTTGTTCTGAGCAAGCTCACTGTTCTGGCCCTATAGAAAACACAATAGAGTAGAAGTGTGCCCTTTTCTCAAAAGCAGAGCTTGTTTCTTGGAAGGCAAGCTAGTGTTTGTTTCCCAGTCCTAAGTGGAATTGAATCACATGCAGTTTCTGGCCCTATGAGCAAGAGATGTTTTCTGGTAAAAAGAGTCACTATTGCGCTTCCAATGCCGTACACAGTGCAAATAGCACTCGCATCTGTTTCCAGCAAGTACAGTGTATTGGACTGAAGGGGATCTACTGTTCTTGTCAGTTTCCTAAGCAGAGTTGAACTAGATAAGGCCCGTGTGCGTAGGAAGCACAGTTCTTTTGTTCTGAACAAGCTCACTGTTCGGAACACATAGGACACATAGTAGAGAAGAAGAGTGCTCTTCTCAAAAGCAGAGTGTGTTTCTTGTAAGGAGAGCTAGCGTTTGTTTCCCAGTCCTAAATGGAGTTGAATCACATGCAGTTTCTGGTCCTACAAGCAAGAGTTGTTTTCTGGTAAGAAGAGTCACTATTGCCCTCCCATTGTCATACACAGGGCAAATAGCTCTGGCGTCTGTTCCCAGCATGTACAGTGTAATGTACTGAAGAGGATCTACTGTTCTTGTCAGTTTCCTAAGCAGAATTGAACTAGATACGGCCATGTTTGTAGGAAGCACAGTTCTTTTGTTCTGAGCAAGCTCACTGTTCTGGCCCTATAGGAAACACAGTAGAGTAGGAGAGTGCTCTTTTCTCAAAAGCAGAGTGTGTTTCTTGTAAGGTGAGCTAGCGTTTGTTTCCCACCCCTAAATGGAGTTTAATCACATGCAGTTTTTGGTTATACGCGCAAGAGTTGTTTTCTGGTAAGGAAAGTCACTATTGCGCTCCCTTTGACATACACAGCACAAATAGCACCCACGTATGTTCCCAGCAAGTACAGTGTATTGGACTGAAGAGGATCTACTGTTCTTGTCAGTTTCCTACGCAGAGTTGAACTAGATATAGCCCGTGTGTGTAGGAAGCACAGTTCTTTTGTTCTGAGCAAGCTCACTGTTCTGGCCCTTTAGGAAACACAGTAGAGAAGCAGAGTGCTCTTTTCTCAAAAGCAGAGTGTGTTTCTTGTAAGGCGAGCTAGTGTTTGTTTGCAAGTCCTAAATGGAGTTGAATCACATGCAGTTTCTGTTCCTACGAGCAAGAGATGTTTTCTGGTAAGAAGAGTCACTATTGTGCTCCCATTGTCATACACAGGGCAAATAGCA